>NC_041232.1:85891869-85906691 GCF_002837175.3 Physeter macrocephalus | reverse complement strand
TTTGTAGAGTTTTTGATGATGGCCAATCTGACCGGTGTGAGATGATATCTCATTGTCGTTTTGATTTGCATTTCTCTAATGATTAATGATGTTGAGCATTCTTTCATGTGTTTGTTGGCGATCTGTATATCTTCTTTGGAGAAATGTCTAAGATGAAACTTCCCGGCGTTGAAAGGGTAAGGGTAGTTTAACATTATCTACGTAATACTTCACGAATACAGTCTTGGTGTCTTTTTCCCATTAGGCTTTTTTGTATTTTCTAAAGAAATGTTCTTTACCATGAGAAATATTTGTAAAATCATGCTTTAATAACGTGTCCTGAAGAACGCAAGCTCTAGGATGGAAGTTTATGATCAGTTTGCCTAAAAGTTACTTCTGTGCTTCAGTCTAGGAAGTCCCAATATAAACAACTGGATAACCTCAACTGCGGGGGGCGGGGAAAAAAAAGTGGTGTTGGGGAGAGGTTGGAAAGTGGAATATTGTTTTCCAGCCAGTGAGTATGGGGTAATTTATTTTCTAGAAAAAAAAAAAAAAGACATATAGAAAATCACTCCATTTTTAAGAATTGCTTTATTTTTACCCATACCCTACTTTACTGAGTTATGATAACTCAGAAGCAAACTAGAGAGAGAAAGAGAAAAGCCACCAGCCGCTCCTTCTGTTGGCCCACTTGGCCCGCACGACAGGGAGACCCTGGGTTGAGTGGCAGTGCCTCCTCTTTGAATTTCCTCGCTTTTGTAAATTTGTCAGTCTGTCCATGAACTTTGTTTGAACAGAGTTTGGCACTTAATGGATGATTGTATTGTATTGTAACTCACAGTGTAACACATCTTTTCTGTATTTATTTTAAATAAAGGCTTTCTAGAAGCCAAAGGGCTTAAGCTGTAGGAAATAAAGAAGTGTGTGTCCAGACCTGCCAATGCTGCATGTTACTCAAATGCCCTGACGTCCACACCCCAGAAGTTTCGGCAAACCCAGGGCCGTCGGGAGGCCTCGCTTGTTGCGGGGAGGTGAGGGCTGGTTAGCTTGTTGTTGCCGGGGAGAAGCCAAGAGCTGACAAGTTCTGGGTCTGCGGCCCCAGGGAATCCGATCTTTCTCTGCCCTGGGCACTGGGCAGGGTGCCTGGCGGGGGAGGAACCTACGCTTCCCATCATACTGGAGAACATCTAGATCAGGTATTGAATGGAAACAGTTCTTAAATATTTGCAGTTTGGGGTGTGAATCCCAGATTCACTTAGGCTTGACCATACCCGTGGCATTTTATGAAAACGAACAAGAGTTTGAAAATCAGTGAGGATGGGGTTAGTAGATGCAAACCATTATCGATACATACAGAATGGATAAACAACAAGGTCCTACTGCATAGCACAGGGAATTATATCCAATATCCTGGGATAAGCCATAATGGAAAAGGATATAAAAAAGAATATGTATATGTATAAGTGAGTCACTTTGCCGTACAGCAGAAATTCACACAGCTTTGTAAATCAACTATACTACAACAACAACAACAAAAATAAAGTGACTTTTACACAATTGAAAAAAGAAGAAAATCAATAAGGAAAAATCAAATGGTGCTAGAAATGATCCCCATTTCAAGAGGACTGATACAATTTGGGATAACATTTCTGATGCCTTCAGCTGTTTTAAAACAACATATTAAATGAACATATAATTTTATAATATTGATTACATCCCTATATGGTAAGGGAGAACCTGAATATTCAGAAAAGAACTTACATTTGTCCACATAAGTACACTATTAAAACAATGTCAAGTGATTACACCTTTTCACTTTGCTTGTTCCTAGTAACTCGACGTGCAACTCCCATTTTGCGGATAAGGTAAATCAATGTCAATGCTTACTAAATTGTAGGTTGATAGTTTCACCTCCAAACTACAGTGAGGAACAGTGTCTGGATTTTGTTTGTTTGTTTGTTTGGTAAAAATATCACTGCAAATGCAGTCCGTTACAGACTACAATCGCTTCTTTTTGAGAAATTGTAGGAGAAATTTCACTTAGATGCCAGTATTAGGACAGAATGTTTTTTGGTGGAAAAATGGACTTCTCATTTTTCAGAGAGTGCAGATCTTGTAAAGAATAGTACTTCCCTCTTTGTTTTGGATGCTAGGAAGCTCAGAGGAAAATTCTGCTACCTCTGACAGCATGTGGGATCAACGTGTGCTTATCTTAAGCCTGGTGAGCTGATCTTGACCTTGATTTCATTGTTCTTCTACTCTTGTTTTTCCTAACCCAATTCCTCCCACTACGTACGCTTTCCTTTTGTATTTTACATGTCTTATAAAACCAATCCAAATCCTTTGAGAAACTAAAGATTTTTTCAGAGAGGTTCTCTACCCACCAGTGAGCACGTTTTCCCGCACAAATATGTAGCACACGTCAGGTGTCCAGAAGACAACAGTGCTTCGAGGTGAGTGATGAATGCCGACCGGGGTGACACACATGGGGTGAGTGCAGAGGATGTGATATAACTTACGCACGTGCAAACACCGATACGCAGAGCCGGAACTGGGTACTGGAGCTCACGCCAAGTTCCTAAAGCTATTATGAGGGGACACAGATTTGGTTTTGTCCACCTTAGAATCATCTTTAAAGTAGCCCGAGGCCATGTGCTCTGGCTGGTGGATGGGTTGACGTAAGGGTTAGTGGCGTGTTCCAGGGTGGCTGCCTTCCCACCCCCTCCCTGGCGCTCGCCAGCTCTGCCCGCTGGATGGGGCCATGAACACTGAACTTGAGCATCTGTAAAATGGGACGATAGCGACGCCTACCTCGTGGGATTATTGGGAGGATTAAATGACATAAAATGTAAGCTCTTATGTAATAAATATTCTTTGTTAAATGAGCACTTAATCTAGTGCCTGGCTTAGGAGTAGTAGATGTGGAATGAATGAACGAAGGAATGCACGGTTGTGAAAAATTAGGATTTAAAAATTTTTTGAACTTTCGTCATCGTGTGCTTGAAATGATGACGGCCTATTTGAAGTCTTTTTTAAATTGTTCATTGTATTACACGTTTCAGCGATCTAACGCGACTCCCTCACATTCCCACCTCAGCTTGGCCACCGTGACGCGGACATGAAGAACGAAAGCTTTTCGGTGACCCAGGTAGTACAATTTAGTGACTCAATTGTAGAGCTCCAGCCATTTGCCTCTTTCAAAAATTCCATTTTGGCCCCCAGATTAAATTGCATGCCATGGATTCACTATCTATTGGGGGGGGGCACACCAAAACACCTCCACGTGCCCTAGAATGGAACGTCTGCTCACTGTCTGCCAGTGAGGCCCCAGAGACACACACGTGCCCTGGTTCCATCCCCAGAAAGACGGACCCTCTTAACCAAAGGTTTTCTTTGGGGCCCGAAGCCTGGGGTTGCCTCAGTGCCTGGCTGCATTCGTGAACACATCTCAGGTGCCGGTAGGTCAACTTCACTGTTCCTTTTTACTGATTTTAATTTTTAATTTTCTGATTTTTAATATGCTTCCTCCGCTTTGGGGGGATGTAGTTTGGTTATAAGTCATCAATCAGCCATGATTGATGGCTAACTAGAGAGTAGTTAACTCAAGTTCGACGTTAGGTTTGCTCTGTGTAGTTTCAGCTGCACTGGTTTCCATTTGGGAAGAAGATGGGGCGTTTCTTCATATTTCTCCTGAAACTTATAAGGAGGCCAAGACAAGCAAAGACAGCCCGATAAGATCATCATAAGAGAAGATAAATTCTTGAGACTTGTTTTTATTGAGATTGTAGTCACTTCGTTAATCAGTTTACTTGGCAAAGTTCTTGCCTGCCTGTATATATAACTGCTACATCTTTTACAAAGAAGGCAAAATCGTACCTAGTTACGTGCTACAGCGTGGATGGACCTTTGGGACATTATGCTCAGTGAAATAAGCCTGACACAAAAAAACAAATATTCTGAGGTCCCACTTAGATGAGGTTCCCTCGAGGAGTGGAATTCACAGACACAGAAAGTAGAATGGTGGTAGTCCGGGGCTGTGGGGTGGAGGAGATGCAGAGTTGCTGGTGGGGACAGAGTTCCCCTTTTATAAGATGAAGAGAGTTCTGCAGATGGACGGTGGCGATGGTTGTACAACATTGTGAACGTACTTAACGCCATTGTACCGTACACCTAAAAATAGTTAGAATGGTAAATTTTGTGTTACGTCTCTTTTAGCGCAATACAAAGTCACTAAAACAATTGTACGCAATCTTATTCAGCCATAAAAAGGAACGAAATTGTGCGATTAGCAGAGACGTGGATGGACCTGGAGACTGTCATACAGAGGGAAGTAGGTCAGAAAGAGAAAAACAAATATCGTATCATATCACTCACACGTGGAATCTAGAAAAATGATACAGATGAACTTATCTGCAAAGCAGAAATAGAGACACAGATGTAGAGAACGGACATACGGATACCAGGGGGGTGGGTGGAGAGGGACGAACTGGGAGATTGGCATTGACATATAGACACTACTTTGTATAAAATAGGTAACTAATGAGAACCTACACAGTTCCCTGTGTAGAGCACAGGGAACTCCACTCAGGGCTCCGTGGTCAACTAAATGGGAAGGAAATCCAAAAAAGAGGGGATACATGGATACGCAGAGCTGATTCACTTTGCCGTACAGTAGAAACTAACAACATTGTAAAGCAACTATACTGCAATAAAAATTAATTTAAAAAAATTGTACCCAGCCTTCCTCATCACCAAAATGTCTTGACTCCTTAATTATGACAACGACTCATCCGTATCCTGACCACTTCTTTTCTTATTGTTCTGATTCGAATATCATCAAACCACCTAAATGCCAAATTCTGCTTTCCTTCAAACTGTCTTCTGTGATGTGTCAAATGAGATCTCACGCGAAGGTTTCTGAGCATTTATTCCCTCCTCGGTTTCATCACAAGTATATCTGCCTACCCACAGTGAAAGAGATGTTGCTGGTTCCCTTATTTTATTTTCAGTTCTCTTAGGAAAGTTTGCATCAACATGCACATGTAATCAGTTATGCATGGGGAAACATAATGAGATTTGGGGGCAGAAAAAGTCATTGGTTTTGCCGTTGTAAGAAGTATGGTGTTAGTAACAACCTATCTGCTAAGTAATTAACATACTGTGGGATCCTGTGATAAGAAAAACACTCCCTGCCTTCCCGAACACGGGCAATCTTTCCAAAGAGGAATCCTTCCTGAATTTGTCTTTCCTTAAATGAATTCTGCTCTGCGGCCTACTTCCTTTTATTCTTCAAGCCATTATGAACCGCATCTGTGGAATTCCGTATCAGCTCTTCTGCAGCCAGCTGCTGCCGAGACTTTTACTTAAGTTGACATTAAGAACAGATTTGAGGGCCCTCTACCTGCTGTGAGGTCCTGATGTAGTTACCCCAAACTGCAAATGCAAATGGTGAGAAAACGTGCCTGCAAATCCCTGGGACTGTTAGTATATTTTCTATCATGCTTTTGCCTCAATTCTGAATCTGCACGAACGCTCTGACCGAAAGTTATTAAAGATATCTTTGTCATTAACCAAAATCGGTGCACAAGAGTAAAAGAGAACCCGTGCTGCATTAAGAATAGGGGTAGGGGTCATCATGGAATTTTCCTCTGAGCAGAAAACCAGGACAGATTGTTAAAACGGCTGATTCCCTGGGAAGGTTAGGGTTTCTGCCGTGGGGAAAAATGAGGAAAGCATTCTCTGTGTCGCGCATATGGGTCCATTTTGCACAGATCTGGAAGGGACGCTTTGCTGCTTATTAAACTACTGAAAAATTCAGGTATGGCTTTTAAGGTGTATTCAGACTGGGACACCACGGAGAGGTGAAGAAATCGTCACAGAAGTCTTTCAAACAACACGCAGGTTTCCACCATGACTGACTAAGCCTAAGGCCCAGACAGACTGACCCAAATTGTCAAATTTACACAAAAGACAGCACCAGAGAAGTCTGCTCAGTGAGAAGCTAGGAGAATCTGGGCATGGATCACATTAGAGGTAATGGGGTGTGTGTGTGTGTGTGTGTGTGTGTGTGTGTGTGTGTGTTTTAGGTATGCACTGGTAATATCAATATCAAAATGTTGTCAAGACATAAATTATTTTAAAATCACTTATTTTAAATTAATATGGAAGAAGTGAACTTTCATAGACATATGCGTTTGCAGTGTCTGCTTGTCATCTGTTGGTGGGCTGTTTGCATAAAAGATTTTTAGGATAACCCTTTTTGAAGCAACTTGATTTTATTACACTCACTGCTCCTCTTTCTCATTGAGCAACAACAAACTTACCTGTCTCTTCCACATTACAGCCCTTCAAATAGCCTAGAAAGAGGGTAGAACAATGTAATAAGCAAACTCATACTTTGGAATTAAATAAAAGTGAGCGTGTACTCGTTGCTGACTTTGGGTGTCTTAATCAAAATTAATTTCTGAGAGTATCCTCGTTCATAAAATTGGCTTATTAATATCTACCTCTTAGGGTTTGGGTAGATTAACATATAAAGTACCTGGTACATACTCTAACTTAAAGTGAGCTCTCAACATTCTCTATTATTTGAAACATGCCCCACCTTTTTTCCAAGAGACTTTTCAAGTATAATATGTTCCACTCCTTTAACCGTTCCTGGTGGAACATGAGTTTTAGATTCCTTACCCTCTGAACCACACTCCATGCAAGAGCCAATGTCCTTTTGAAACACTGTCCTACTGAAAATGGTGCCATAGATATCAGGTGATTTTATTGAGAGCACTGATATTCTGATGTAGTAAGATAGGTGTGCAACATAGGTCTGCCTCAATCCTGGTACTTATTTCTAAATAAAACACTTTTCTAATAGAGACCATGATTAGTTTGCCTCTTTTCTTCTTCTTTTCTTTTCTGTTTGTTGGGGGTTTTTGGAGCTTTATTACTTTTTTTTTTTTTTTTTTTTTTTTAACCTATATTGAGCTTGTAGCAGTTAATTTGTTGCTACTTTTTTCACATCACTTCTTAGCAAACAGATTCTCCCACATACTACATGTGTATACTGCATGAGTATAGTTGATTTTGAGCCTCAGTTGAAGATATCTATTAAATTCCATTTTGCTCATTTGGGCCAAGCATTTCTGCTAGTTGAGATCACTTGGAATACTGACTTTCCTGTCACTATATCCTTCCAAATTCTGAATCTTACTCAAGTGTGAAATGTCGCCTTATCTATCTTTACCCAAATCCCTGATAAGAGCATTGAAGAGGAGAAGGTCAAGGGCAGGAAACTGTCAGGCCCATTCATCATCATAAGTCCGTGTTCACTATCTGTAGTTAATGATGCTAAATGTTCCCCATTAAATATGACAATTACTGCAGGTTTTTGTACATACTATTTATCCTGTTTAAGGAATTGCCTTCTATTCCTAGTGTGTCTGTGTGTGTGTGTGTGTCTGTGTGTGTGTGTTTAGAAGAAACGTATAGTGTCTATTTCACTACTACAGTATTCATCACCTTCCATAAAAATTAAAATTTAAGAAACAACTGAGATAGTTTCCTACACCACGATTAAAAATATTCTGTTGGTTAACTTCACATTCAAGCAGCCTGAAACCATTTTGTAAAGACTATTTAAAATATAATCACAACTTTGCCTCTCATCAGGGCAGGGGGTCACCATATGTTAAATTCCATACTGAATCACTCATGCTGATGGCTGTTTTCCCTTCCTCCGTAATCTAAATACAGCGGATTCTCTGAGTCTCCAGGTTCTACGGAAGGGAAGGATTCTAGGAAAGAACAGCAAGTTAGGATTGCGGTAATGTTTTTGAAACCATCAGTGACTAAATAAATAGCCAATTTCCATTTATACGTGAAATCGCCACCTACTCCAAACAGTATAAAGGCAGGCAGCCGCTGTACTGCTCTTAAAACAGCCTTTACCTAGGAATACTTGTTGACAATTTATCCCTAATCCACTCTGAAATCTCTAAATTTATCAAATTTATCCCTAATCCACTCTGAAATCTCTAAATTTAAGTTAGTTCAGAGAGCTAAATATTTTATACCTGGACTTAGGTATATGATGTCATTCTCCTTTCTCAGATATAATTTAGAAAATCCTAAGAAATTCACACAAAGACGTAACATTAAATATTTACTAATAAGTAGTGCACTTAAAATTTTAAGCATGCATATTTAATAAATAGTTTTAGTTTGTCTTAGATTTCACACTATAGAGAGTTTCACTTCCAGCTTTCAGACAGACAAGGCCTTTTAGGAGGTTCTTTTTTTTTTTTGTATCTGTCTGTTTTTCACTTTTAACTATTCTTCAGTGGAATCTCTTAGGAACCTTTCTGATCTAAATACCCAATATAATCACACACCATTGCCTGACTTATGCAGACAGGCCATTCAACACTGTTTCATTAAAATGCCATTTTCCTTAGCTTGAAGGGACAGAGTCCCAAATCCTGAACAAATAATTCATTAGACCATAACAAGGGAAAATAAGTATTTTTTTCTCCATCTATTTCATTAACCAGAATTCTTGTCTGTTATAAAATTATAAATAACCAATGTATATCCAACCATTAATCCATCAGTCTTGCTGACTTCTCTCCACCCAAATATTATAATTTACCTAAACACTTCAAAATAGGAGGACTTCTTTTGCGGGATTTCAGGGATGTATATTTTGTGCAGAAGCAGTGTCCTTAATCTCTAATGGGGACTTTAAATGTCTGAAGATATTAAACAGTTGAAATTTTGACAATGCTGAATATGTTATAGGAGTAGTATGAGAACTCATATATTTTGTTTTGATACCATTTTAAAAATAGTGTGTTGACAAATGAACAGTAATGTAAATACATTCGGCTCACGAATGGCGCTCTCACCAGTAACAAAACCGAGCGGGTCCTCAAGCTGCCATTTTCCAGGATGTAACTCTTACGGCCTCTCAAGTTACATTCTCAGATTCTGCATGCATTGTAGAGAAACAGGGAAGAAAAGCACACTATTATTGTAGAACCGGCGTGGCCCTGAGTGAAATCACATGTGGGTGATAAGCAGGCTGGAGAAAGAAAGCAAGTCATGAAAATCACAATTTTATGTGGAGGAGTGTGGAAGTTTTGCTCACCGATTGTTGGTCTAACTTGTCAATTTTCCACACATGGAAGTTATTAGTGCAATCCTGTAGTCTTAAATAGACCTAAGAATTTTTACCATGGACTCAAATCCATTCCAAAATACTACAAAAAGTATTAAAGTTTCAATAGGCAAATTTTAATCTCTTTGGGGGTGCATACATATATACGTGATAGTATGTCTCTATATGACATTTATATCCATGTAATCAGTTGCAACGGGGGGATGCTTTTATTTGTGCGTTTTTACTCTGCATTGTAAAGAACTGTGGACACTTCAATATTTTTCTGTGAATCGGGCTTAAATTTGACTGTTCAAGAATACATCGCACTTAGGCATTCGGACTGAAACCAGCAACAATCGTCAACGACCTTTTATCATGCCTGCTCTCCGCATTAGTGCAGATCATTAATCATATTTTATGACCAGGGATCCTTCTCGCAAGGGTTCTCAGCCGTCTTGCTCCCTCTCTGTCTCTCTACCCCCCACTCCCTTGCTTCGTGGAAACGCACGCACATGCACACACACGCACGCACACCACACACCCTGCACTCACGTTGCACACATGCAGAATGGCCCACTGGCTGAGAGTCCAGCTTTGCAGGCACAAGTCCCTTCCTGGGCGCTGGTCCGTAGTGGTTTCTGTTGTAAATGCCCTGAGCTGGAGCGGGCCCCCGAGCTGCTGCAGCAGCCGTGAACATTAGCGAACGTTAGGCTCCGAGAGAAATGCCACCGCGGAAGGTAAGGCCTGGACCGTAGCGCGGCCTCCACAGCAGAGCCACGGCCGTGTCTTGGATGGAATCCATCTCCACTGCGGATCGTCACGAGGTGAGCAGAACACGGCCAGGAGCCTGGTGGGAGAGGGCAGCGTTACTCCGCGCAGGCCACCGCTCCCTGGGTCTACGTCACCCCCGGCTCGCGCGTGCGGCGGGGGGGGGCGGTCTCCCGCTCCCACAGCCTCCCCCCTTCACCTCTCCTCCTTCTCCTCCATCTGCCCCCTCCCGCCCCTTCTCCAGTGCAGCCACCCACCCCCGGTGAAAGCTTTCTGGAGTCAAATTGGGATTTCCATTCTCAGACTCGACTTAGTGCAACTAACTACGGCCCACGGAGAGTAGTAATTAGGGTGAGAAAGTGGAGTTTGAAAAACAAAAATTAAAGTGGAACTTTTCAGGGATAAAAATAAAGAACAACAGGCATTTTAAAATTGCCAGACAGCAGAATCTTGTTCTGAAGTCTTTCCAGGGGGACCCCATCTTGATTCCGGACTTCATCTGCAGACACCCTGTGTCTGAACACCCCCAGCACCTTTATCAGGAAGTTAGGTGAAACGCACGCCCTAAGCGGGTTGTAAACCACGCGCGGCTGGGACCACCGGAAGGATACCCGCCTACAAATCTGGACTCCAGGCTTTTACTGCTCAGGTGCCCAAGCCGGCTGAACATGCATTCCCAGCACGCCTGCACGTATGGATGCGTGCCTGTGTGTGTATCCGTGTGTGCGCGTAAACAGCCTCCCGTAACTGGATCTGCGGCAGCGCTAGTCCTTGGGAATAAGGGGCGACAACTAGCCGCTGGGATCGGGATTCAGTGCTATTAGGGGAAGAATGATCAGTGTCTGAGTCATCGCGAGCCTCCACACTTTCCCCGCAGTGTGGCAGAACTTTGTGCTGATGAGACAATAGTGGAGCGTGTGCGTTTCCTACAGGGCAGACCATTCCGGGGCTGGGGGAAGCCTCGGGCCTGCGCCGGGCCGCTGGGGCCCGGTCCCCTCCCCGCGCCGCGCAACCCCCGGAGCCCGGCCGGCGCCGGGGTCCCCGCGGGGCGGGCGCGTCCGGGGCGCGCGCGGGCGGCGCGGGGAGGGGGCCGGGCGCGTGGTGGGTCCCGCGCGCCCTCGCGCGTCCCCCGCGCCCGGGCGCAGCTGGCGCGGTCGGTCTAGTGCAGCGCTCGGCTCCGCGCCTCGGGCGCTCGGCTTCACCTTCAGAGGCGCGGGGCTCGCGCGTCCTCCTCCCCGGGCCGCCCGCCTCCCCGCCAAGGTAGGGGCCGGGGTGGAGGTGCGGCGGGGCCCGCGGGAGGGCGGGGGGCTCTGGGCCCAGGCCTCGAAGTGTGGGGGACCCGGCGTGCGCCGCGGGGGTCGGGGCTCCGGGAAGGGACTCCGGGGCGCGGGGAGGGCGGTTCGCTTTCCCGGTGGCTAGTTGCTCCGCTCCGCAATTCCGGGAGAGGCAAGATGCAACTTCGGGCGGCCCAGCGAGCGCCCGGGAGGTGCCTTTTACCGCAGTGGAGGGGCGGGGTGGGAGCGCGGAGGAGGCTCCGGCTTTGTACACTTCGTCAAAGGCGACGCGGGAGGAGGGGAGCTCGGATGCGCTCTCCATCCATTAGGAGACAAAGAGCAAATTGCCTTACTTTAAAGTAAAACGCTCCGGCTAATGAAGGTGGGTGATGGGGCCTCGGGGCCCGAGGAGCCGCTTCAGTTATTAAGGGTTTGGTTGATGGGGTCGATGCCAGTGGGCACCGAGCGCTGCTGCCTCGGGGACGTGCTTGCGGGGAGGGGCGTTGTTCCCCCCCTCCCCTGGCTGCGTGCCCATCAGCTGGGAGCGCATAAGTGACCCTAACATTAAAGAAGTGAGAGCCCGGAAGGGAAGTTAGGGCCGGAGTGGGGTTGGGGACGAGGGCTCTCGCAGTGACTGAGGCGGGGTGGGGAGACGGGGTCTGCGTGGCAGGGGCTCCTCGGAGATGCACCCAGCCTGGCGTGGCTGGGGGCGGAGGAGGTATTGATCGCGCTGTATACCCGCGTATATACTAGAAAAGAATACTTGGGGGTGTGTTTTGGGGGGTGGGGGTGGAAAAGCGCCTCGTCTGCCATTTCCAGGGGGAGCTAACCTACTGAAGAGTTAAGACCAGTATTTAGATTGAACCGCCTCGTCGAGTTTTAAAGAAACTTTGTATGAATAAGTTTGTTAAAAGACAGCCGAGTTGGGTATTTAAAACAGTGGTTCATGAAGGAAGGTTGGTGTGCGGTGACAATCAGCCGTGGTGGGCTGGAGAGCCGGTGGAGCCTTGCTATTAGGGACCCGAGAGACCGAGCCTTTTACCCGAAAAATGTGGGTCTGTAAGTCAGCCTCGCTTATTATCAGCGTTAATAAGCTCCCCGCAGCAGACCGGGATGTGACCGGGGGCTTCTGGGGTTGTGTGTCTGTGTTTTACTCATTCCGCTGGGCTTACTGATAAAGAATTACTTGGTCTCCGGGTGTGCAAAGATCAACTTGCTCAGCCCTCTTTTAAAATATATTCATTCTGTGCCTTATTTAATCCAGATGCACAAAAAGCCATTTGCTGCTTCATTGTTGGTTTACATTTTTTGAAAAGGCGACTGGTGTAACCTGTGGAATTTGAAATGCAAATAAAAGCCTGTGGGAGTCGAGACAGAAAAAATCAGCGTTTATAAAGTGGAAAAGATTTAATGTCTTTGGGATCATTGCGGAGGAAAAAAACTGGAGAGGGGGAGTGATTTTTCAGGGAGTGAATTGTGACGTCAGGTCTTTTTGGAAAAGATGTTATTTTTAAGGTCTGAAACCCGGGTATGTAAAGTGCTTACAGGAAAAACAGATTACAAGATTAACATCTGTTAACATGATCGTTCATCTCCAGCCAAAAATAGGTCAGTTCTTTCTTAAGGAAACACGATTGCTGGCGCATGCTTAAATAATAAAATTAAAATAATGAGTTCATAAATGAGGACCAGCGTTTGTTCTCATCTGACCTGTGAAGAACATTTTTTAATTTCGAGATCAATGAAAGGTCAAAGTCCCTTTTGGGTGTTGAGAATAGCTTCACCCTGCGTCCATCCCCTCCCGGATGACCCCCTCCTTTTCACTGCGCCCTCCCTGTCCTCCCCCACCCCGATTGCTAATTTCCCCTTTCATCCATTGAGGAAGTACAAAATATATTTAAACGGATATTGTCTGACGCCCCCCGTCGTTAACGAAGGTAAACTCTCTCTCGGCGCAGATGGCTAACTTTCAGACCTCTGCTGTTGTTTTACCAATAAATGAAACGGTAGGGAAGGGGAAAAAAAGGAAACAGCCTTGCGAAGTCTCCCTGCCCCCTGGGTGTGAGTGACGGCTCTCCCGGCCAATCCGCAGCGGCTTTCTCCATCCCGGAGGTAATTTGGGGTGTGAGTGTGTACGCGCGCGCGCGCGCGCGTGCATGCGCCCATGTGTCTGCACAGTGTTAAATCCGACCAGCCCCGCGCGTCCTCAGGCTCCTGATTTGCACAGTTGTGAGCTGTAGACGTGGACACGCTTTTATCTGAGTCTTTGCAGCTAGGTGGGCACGCGGCAGTCCAAATGGAGACCCTCCCTCCTCCGAGTGCTCCCCCCCGTAAAGAATGGGCGTAAGAAGTGCTTTCGGATTCAAGTCGAAACCTGCAGACGGGGAAGAAAAGGAGTGATGCGATTGTGCTTCTCAGAGACTGGGGAATCGAAATGTGTGGTTCCTTCCGTCACGTTCCCACGCGGCAGGCGCGCCCTGCGCTTTTGGGGTCGGAGGGATGGAGCCCACTCGCCGGGCGCTAAGCGTAGCCAGGTCGAGGCTTGTTGAAACTGGTGTTAACTGTACAAGTGACGGGCAGCATGGACCTTCCAACTTCACATTTTATCTTCTCACTGGCAGTTGATCCTTAGTCCATGGCAAAGGCTAGAATGTGACCTGCTCGTGGTCAGTCGGAGTTCTGCTGCCCACCCGACTTACGAATGCGAAGGGCTGGCAGTGGCTCCCGCGCACAATGGCACGTTCACGGGCCGAGCGCGTCACGGGCCGCCACACGTTTCCTACGGGTTTAAGCCGGCACCAACTTCCCCAGGAATACTGGTAGTGTTTGTTGTGTGTGCACACATGCTACTAGCCATGTAGCATCTCTGTTCAGTATTGGAGTGGCTGTGCTGCTTCGCTCCGGGATGGATGGTGATGCTGCACGGAACGGGTTAAGGACCCACATGTGCCCCCTGCTTCCCCGAGACCCCTGGGAGGCACCCCGCCACCCGGCCTGGTCCACGCACGGTGTGTCCGGCTGCAGAGCCGCGCGGAGGTCTGCCGGAGGGTCCACGGGCGACCCCGGGCGGGCGACCTTCGTCCTCTCCCATCAAGATCCTAACTCGGTTACAAGGTGGTGTCCAGAGCCCCGCGCCTCCCGCCCGGGCCGTTTCCGCCCCCTAAATCCGAGTACGACTCGATTCTCTTCCCCCCCGCCCCCCAATCTCTGTGAGCTCGCGGATTGAGGAATGGGCAGAAGGGGGAGGCGTCGCCAGATTAAATCATTCCTATTTCTGTTCCTCCCGCTGGTGCGGCGCTGGGCCTGGGGCGCCTGGGGAGGCGGGGGCCGGGCGGGGGCGGGGGCATTTACCTGCCCGCCCCGGGGGCGGCGGCCTCTCGCGGCCCGGAGAACTGGGGGAGGGCCGTGGGCGGGGCGGGCGGGGCGGGGAGGTGGGGGAGGGCCCGGCCCGCCCCCTCCCCCCCGGCGCCCGCCCCCCGCCCCCGTCATGTGGAGAGGACGTCACACGCCTGCACTGTAACCCAAGAAGTGAAAGAGACGGGGACCCACGGCCCAACTTCGCACCGTAACAAAGGCGGGGGTCCGTGCGGGCCGGAGAGGGTCTAACTGGGGAGGGATCGGGCCGGCGGGAGGGGGCGGGGGATGAG
>NC_041232.1:85846936-85891638 GCF_002837175.3 Physeter macrocephalus | reverse complement strand
GCGCGGCGGCGCGGACCGCGCTCCGGGGGCCGAGGCGCGGAGGAGGCCAGGTAATTGGTTTCTATTTTAAACTTCACTTTGTCCTGGCGGAGGTGGGGCGGTGGGAGAGGCGTGGCCCCCGGGCGATTACATAAGTGTTCATACCTGACCTGGTGCCGGTCCGCGGGCAGCGCGCGGATTTGGGCGCGAGGGGCTGGTGCGCACCGGGCCCGGGCGTCCCCGTGCGGGGCGGCCGCGCGTGGAGTTGCTGCGTCCTGCGCGTGGGACCTGGTGCGGGTCGGCCGTGGGGAGCCCGCGTGCACTCTGGGCTGCGGCTGGAAGCCCCGGGGTGTCCGTGGTTGGGGGCCGGGCCTGCCGGCGGGGTCCACCGCGTAACAAAGGGCAGGGCTGCGGGACCCTGGGCCGCGCACCGCGCCGACCTAACGGCAGGTCACAAAAGTCTTCATTAAACGTGCAACAGAGCGGCATTTCCCCCATGAACCTGCCCGTAGGTCTCCAGTCTTGATTAAAGATGACTCAAACATTGAGGTGCTCCCACCCCGTGGCGGTGTGATAAATACCATTAAAGGTCTGACCGGAGGAGAAGCAAGGGTGGTTATTCCCCCACCAGGACCTTCGCCAGATTATTTTTCATGCCTTCCTGTTAGTATGATCGGAGTATTTTGGTTGAGGAATGTAAGTGCTACTTTAAGGAACGAGGCATGCATGCTATTTGGTAGGGTCTTTCTAATGCCGCGCAAAAAAAGAGAGCTCGTTTTATCATTTGTTTGTTCCTCCTTCATTTTCTCTTGCATTCTTTGATTGTGGCGTCAAAATAGCTGTGTTATTTATATTGACACAGACTGGCCAGAATTAGCTATCCCACACGCCACTACCGCGCAGTTTCCCGGCCTGTGTGCGAAATTGGAGGGTGCGGAGCTGGCCGGCCGTGCCTGGGTCTGGGAGTTCGGGTCCTGGAGAGGGACAGACAGTTTCACGAGAGCAACTCCCATGCTGTCTTGAATGGACCTTGGGAGACCCTGAGCTCTGAGCGAGACTCCAGTATTTTGGTAATGGAATTAGAATTTTGATGTGTTAAGATACAAACATATTATGGCTGGTATTTTTCTTAGTTCATTAGTAAGGCTTTATTTTGTTAAACCTGCTAATTTGAATAAAATGAAACGTTTAGAGCACATTAACATTCTAAAAAAAGTAACAAGCCCAAGGGATGTGCCATAAAGCTAACTGAGAAGAATGCGAATGTCTGTAAAATGAAACAGAACAGCCAAGGAGCGTATTTGGTGGGTACAGGATTCAACAGTGGAAAAAGAGAGAGGAGTTTTGCTTCGTTTCATTTCCGAAAGCTTTTGTTTGTCAGCGTAATCTTTCCAAATGGCTTAGTATACTGAAACTTGCTCCATCAAGGACTTTTTGGATGTGTAACTGATACTAGTCAGTGATGACTTGAGAATACTTTTCACCACTAGTCTTAATCTCGTTGTTATTTGTAGAGGACCTTTAAAGTTGACTGACTAATTTAGAGATTAAAGTTTCCTTGGGGCCCTGAAGTCCCACATTTCTAACTTTATGAGACATCTCAGAGACCAACGCAGAGTGAATAGAATGGGAGATGTCTGTGAAAACAGGTCGATGCTGAAATCACCTTGTCTCCACTTCCGTGAATTAAACTTTAACTTCATTTACCTTACTTGCTCCTGCGTGGAGATATTTGAGTCTTACAGGTGGAGCATTTAATGGGGAGATTGTTTAGCAACAATTATGTGAAAAAGAAAAGGAGACTTCTTTAAAGAAGAACCCAAAGTGGGGTAAACGCTAACAGATGGTAGCGTTACTAAACAGGGAAAAATGATAATGTGACCTAGGAATTTAAGTAGAGTTTAGTCATGGGTAGTTCTTGAAAAACCAGTGCTCAGTTTATTGGGTTGCTGTGGATTTTTATTTATTCATTTTCCAGGATACGTATTGGTCTTATTCATAATTTACCAGAAGGACTCTTATAAAGAATTTTGTGGGAGTGGCTCTGAAGTCTGGCTGGAGATTGTGTTTAGAGTTTCAGCTGCATTATACCTTAATGGCATAGAAATAGGAAACTGAAATAGAAGCTGATTCTGTTCAGAGGGGGAAGGAGCTTGGCCAGACGTGTGTACTTTCCTTTCATAATATATTTGTTTTCAGTGTTCAAGACGCTGCACTCTTTTGGTTTTTATTCCATTGTCAACATTGGTTTTAGGTATATCATCAAAAGTGGTATTTTGCCTATAATGTAGCTAGATTTCCAACTGAGTAAAGCAACTCTGTTGTGCAGGAAACAAATGACTTTTTCATTGGCGTTTGATGGCCAAATTTAGCTGGAGACAGCTAACCTTTCTCGGTGATAGGCATAGATTTCAGCTGAAGGCATAGAACTCATGGTAGAAAGCAGAAGAAAGTGAAATGTATTTGATCAGATATCTGCAGTTATAAATATTTGAACGTAGAAGTAACATTCCTTCTTCAAAAGCAGACATCTTACATGCTGTAAATGTTTATACCTTTTAGCACTTGGATGGACTTATTCTGACACAATCAATTCTTTCAAAAAATGCATCTCTTTGCTGCCCTAACCCCTCCCCCTCAAAAGCTCTAGAGGCTGTGGGGAAAGTTCCATTAACTCTCTTCTTACCGAACGCCATCCAGAGGATACTAGTGGGCCTGTGTGCTGCATTGCCCTGGCCCCGCTGCTTGTGTCCCCCTCGCTGCACTTACACCGGCAGAACTAGCACCCAGCACGCGGACCTGCCTTGGCTTGCTTAGCACCGGGCACCTTTGATCTTTTCTTCCAGAATTATTAATGTCTAAACAGGAAGAATTCATTGCATCACTGTCTTTAGCTCCCAGACCCTTATGCTCTTGGTAGGAAGCCTCATCTCCTTTGGATTTGCATTTTTCAAGTGAATAGAGCCCTGTCAGGAGGTGGATTTGTTCTGAAGTCTGATCAGGTGGTGTTTGGAATACATCTCCATGTGTGGTATAGAGATAGGCTAGCAGGATGGAGCTTTGAGGAGGCAGATGTGAATGTGGAGTGTGGGTGTGCGTCCCGGGGCTGCCGTTCTGTCTGCCCTGGGGTTTGGGTACCAGCAGTTTTTCGGCTCTCGTTCTGCGCTGGGCTTGGTGCTGACGGGTGGTAGGAGTCACTCAGGTGACGGTGGCCCCCTTCTCCTTCCTGTCTTCTCCTTGGGGATGTCACCCCCAGCCTTTCCCATCTGATGACCAGCAGCCTGTTAGGGTTTGAATGCGCCTTGGCACCACAAGAGTGGCAGCAGTTTTTAGATTCAAGCCTTTGCCTCCATCCTCTCTGGACCCAGGAACAAGTGAATTGTGTGTGGGGGGGGAGGTAGGGAGGTGGGCCATTTCTCTTTGATGGAGGGGTGACCTCTGCCCTGAGTGAGCTGAGATCCCGCCCTACCTCTCTCACCAGAGTGGGGAGTGATTTATGGGAGGGCATCCTCTTTATCCTCTGACTCTAGCTATGAATACCTTACAGTTTTCAGAAATATCGGCAAATTGTCACAAGCCCATTTTGAGAAAGGAGGCACATCAAATGTTTATTTTAAGAAGAACTTCTTAATACAACAAACCTTATGGGAAGAATAAAGAAAAACGTTCACTATAAATTTAAAATGTCTCATCCAGTTCTTTTAAAAGCATCTTTATTTTAAAATTAATTTTCTTCAAGAGAGGACTATTTGAAGGTTATGACTTAAAATAGTCACAGGGAGGATACATATATAGGCACTCTAAAGGCATTGCTTGTATTTGAAATTTATACTATCTGCTAAGGTATATCAAGTATATTTTAGATGGACTGGTAAAAATTAGCAGTTGCAACTGTCTGTTTTGTGTGTTCTTTATCCCTTGCATCTGGCTACACGTGATTTGAACAGCTGAAGCTTTTCTTTCCAAAGCTAGTGCTGGTTGTCATATTTATGTCCAGAATGAAATGTTTTCCAGTAGCATACATAGGAATCATAACGAAGTATAATTTTGTGGCTTTCAATAGCCCTTAAAAGTAGTTTTCCGAAAAGGAGCTGGCATTTAGTCTTCAGTGCCAATGGTACTGAAAATTACAAAGCAGAAGTAATTAGAAACGCAGCTATTTTTAGAGCCCAAACATGTAAATATGTGTAAAATGATGAGTAAAACATCACACCGGTGAGTCGAAAAGATAAATTTAAAAAGCAGCTCCATTGGGTTTAGATACGTTTTACAGATATATTTCAAATGTACGTTTTACAAATATATTTTACAAGTATATTTCAAATATGTGTTCATTCGGTAGGTTTTCTCTCTTTTTCTTTCTGTTCTTTTGTTGTTGATGGTGCTTTGCTGTCAGGAATTTTATCAAGTCACTGCATTCCAAAAACTGACTTTAAGAGACATGTATTTTATGTGATTGTGAGGTTCAGACACCTCCTCAATGGAGTGTTGAAAGTCGGTTGAGATATTAATGTATTTTATTTTCAAGACGAAAGTAAGCTGGTGTTTTATTCCTTCAAAAGCAGGTAGGCTTGTCTCTCACCGTTTCTGGCACCCGGAGGATTGCTGTTGTCAGCTCAGCCCTCGGATGCAGCTGTCTTGTTATTTTCTTGCTCATTTAGGGGATGGGGAGCTAGGCTAACTTGTGGTGTTAGCTTTCAGGATGTAGTTGAAGGGAGACTCTGAAAAACTGAGGTTCTCTGGTAAAACTCTAGTTTTTTTCTTAGGCACTGAGAGTTAAAGAAGAAAGCTTTTTTCAGCATTATTTGGTCTCACTTGAAAAACCCTCCCCTCTTCACCTCTTCCCATGTGAAAAGAAAGGATATTTGTTTAGGAATTTTTGTCCTTTGTCTCAGAAAAGGGCAACATGCGCCTGTGTTTGCCATATGGCACTGTTTAACCTATGTTGCTCGGGCTGACTTGGGCTGCATGAGGTACTGATTCATTTCAGCATTCCAGAATGTTCTTCGAAAGTTAGGGCAGTGAAGGATGCATCCAGAGATGTGCCGAGAGGCTGTTCCTGTCTGTAGCAGCTTCTCATTCTGTTGATATTTGAGGGCTGTGAGCAAGTGTCACTTTTTTTTCCTGAAATAATTTTTGTGGGAAAGAGTTTGACATTAAATGTTGGCTGATTGTGTTGATTCAGGAAGACACACAGCCCAAAGTGAGTAGTTAAAACTTCTGCTGGTTGTAAATAGGCTGAAAGTTGGGCTAGTGAGGCAGGACTGTCACTGTTTCGTTCCTGATTATTCTGGTGACTTCAACCTAGAGCTAAAAAAAAAAATGTGTTTTTTTTTTTCTTTTCCCTTAAAGAATTAGCTATTTTTTTTTTTTAAATGGATGGATAAACCAATGGACAGATGGGTGATCCTGTTCTATAGTTTAAACTTTTGTGGTGCTGTTCTGGGATTATCTAGATGTTTTCACCTTGTTTTGTTTACACGTGTTATTTTGAATTTTCAGATAGACGTGGATTTAATCACCAGGGTAGCTCCTCTGCCAGATGCCACGTCTCAGGAAGCTGTGGACGTGGAGAATCAAGATTTCTGCCTCCATTTTTTTTTCTTTTTTTTTTTTTGCGGTACGCGGGCCTCTCACTGTTGTGGCCTCTCCCGTTGCGGAGCGCAGGCTCCGGACGCGCAGGCGCAGCGGCCACGGCTCACGGGCCCAGCCGCCCCGCGGCACGTGGGATCCTCCCGGACCGGGGCACGAACCCGCGTCCCCCGCATCGGCAGGCGGGCTCTCAACCACTGCGCCACCAGGGAAGCCCCTCTGCCTCCATTTTTAAGGTCCCGTATGGCTGTGGAGTTGCCCACCAAAGCTCATGTGTGTCCAGATAGTCTCCTGCTGAATCTGTCTCATTAGTTTTAATCATACTGCGTTTCCTGTTTTAAGGAGAGGAGTAAACACATTTATACTCATTCACGTGTGTTGCCTGTAAAGCGTATGTGGGCATATGTGGACGGGAAGGTACCTCTCAGAGAATCTGGGTGGTGTGAATGAAGGCTGCTTTGGGTGACACATCATTTATATTGACACCGTCGGTGACCCGGGGCGATTTTTGTGCCAGTTGGAGAAACTGTGATCATTCACATGGATAAGCATAGTCCCACCAGATGGAGATTCATCTCAGCAGAGCTTTTTGTGTCGTTAGCATGACCATTAGCATAACGGTGATAATTTGTTCCTTCGAGTAACACCAAGCGTAATTTAAATTAGTATTATCGTGATGACCCAGCCAGGTGCTCAGGTGGCTTCCTTCGTTCAGACATGGCTTTTTACTTTTTAAAACAAGAGGCAAGGACGATGATCTCATTTCTAAAACCAACTTGAAAAACACAACTGTGAGTAAATAACTGAATTCCTAATGTTAAAATACTTGCCATAGCAACGTAAACTTGGGACAATTCTGCAGAGTCATGGGATTAGTGGTTTAGTGGTAGGGTTAAAATTGGCATCAGTAAATTACCCTGGTGACAGAAAAGCCGAATCTGTTAAGGGTTTTACAGGAAGATTGGCTTATCAGTTATTTTCTAGGTTGATGAAAGATTATGGGCTGCTTAAAATTTGAACTTTACAAAGGAAGGTTAATTTTCCTAATAGCTACACATTCTATAGTATCTGTGGGGATTGGTTAAAAAAAAAGGTTACAGCAGTTAGAGTTTGGGATTTTTCTGTGCATGTGGGAGTCCATTGACCATCTGCGTTCATTTAGCTACAAACGTTCAGAGGGCAGTTGAGAGTATGCATTTCAGCCAGTGGTTAAATTAGGTCTTTCCAGTGTCCATGGAAATAGTAGACTATTTTGGAAAGTGCATTAGATCTTTGGGGCCACAAAGGCACCATTTAGACGCTTACTGAGCTGTACCTTCGTGGCCCCAGCAGGTTACGGGGGTGCATTGCTCCAGAGTAGGGTTTTCGTGTCTGTCGGGAGTTTTCAACTGATTCTACAGAATGACCATGAAGGGAAACATTTACTTTCCTGGTTATTTACCTTTCTTTGTACAGTTATGTTATTTCTATTTGGACTTGTTTAAAAAGGCTCATACTGAGAGTTACATGTGTGTTATTTGCAGCTGACTTAGAGATGCTTTGGGGGTGAATCTGGACATTTTACAGGTACTGAACTGCAGAGGGGGACTTAGTGATTCGGCTGAGGCCACAGTGACGGAGCTGAGCTCAAACCCAGGTTTCTCGAGTCACAGTCTGGTCTCTTCCTGGTACCCCGTGCTGAGCGCACAGAAGAAAGTGAGGTCGCAGTCTGAGTTCAAGATGAGCTTGTTGAGAAGGTGCGGGGCTGATCGAGCTCTGCGAATGTAGACCCAGCAAAGTGGTGGGTTATTTAGGACAGGAGGGAGAGGGCTCCACTTCAGTTTCACTTTCTGATGCTTACATCTGTCTCCAGAGAGAAGAAAAAATGTTGACTAAATGTTTGCAGCTCTCCATGGGGATATTGTGTTAGTGGGAGAACTGGATAAACCGTCCCACTTCAAGGCCACCCAGCATCGCCGAGCTCAGACTGGGAGGAAACGGGGAAGCCCCGTCGTCACCCAAGACCTGGCAGCTGTGGGGCATCCGTTCCCAGCTCAGCACGGGGCCCGGGTACAGATTTTCTTGGGAAACCCAATGGTAACACCCTACTCTCATCACTTTTTATAAGAGAGTAAATACAGAAAGCAAATCACCAGCAGGGGTTAGAAGGTCTAGAAGAAAAAGTCCAGCAAAACATGCAGGGAAAGGCGTCCTCGAGGACCAGCGACGGCTGAGATAGACCCGCAGTCTCTGGTGGACCTCCTGTCTGAGGCCGCGGCAGAGGCGAAGCGCACGCTGGCGCCGAGCAGGGCACGTGCGGGGCTAGGCTCTCATGGCGATGGAGCGGGTGACTGCCAGGTGGGTTGGGGAGAGCAGAGCAGGTGGGCACCTTCCCTTGTGCGCATCTTTGGTGCAGGTGGACAAGATGGCAGGGAAGAGGAAGACCGGTGGGGGAGAGGGGCAAGCCGAGCGCGGTGAGGCCACACTGCCCTTTTCCCCATTGGCGATGGCGGTTCAGACAGGTGGCCACGACACCCATGGGACTGGCCGAGACGGGGTCCTGCTCTGCTCCTGGATGCTGTACAGGGGATCCATTCCCCCGGCCTGCTCTGGCAAATCTGGGAGCTGGGCCCGGGTGCAGTGAGTTTGTCCTCATTGTGTGAGCGCCGCTCAGAAAACCTGTCTCCTTTGCGTCCTCCACGTGGGCACACATAGCCAACATTCTAGGTTTTCTCTTAAGGGGAAAAATCAGTAAACTGAGACCCAGATTTTGCATTTGTTTTCCGTTCTCTGAAGAAGATAGTACTGAGTACTTCTTCATTATTTTCCTGACACTATGCCCTAGGTAGTTTGCTCCCTTTCTAGAAATTTCTCCAAATACGTAATGAGCCATGTCAACTCAGATCGTAGAGGTTTATTTAATTGGCCTATGGACATCGTCCTGTGTTCCCTTCTGTGAGGATTTTGTCAGGCTTGTTGGAGAATCTGGTGATTGAAATCCTGTTATTCGTCTGGTGGTAGGAAGAGTGCTTGTTTATCCCCCATTCCATAAAGGGTATGAGGTACACTTGAGGTCTACATTAAATATAGAGTAAAACTTAAATAAAAGTCAAGAACAAGGAAATGAAATAGTAGGTCCTGACAAGGGGAAATAGAATTCCATATCCAGATCATCGTGTTCCCTCCCGTGGGTATACTTGGACCAAAATTTATAATCTGAGCTTTCTGGTCACTAAAACAAGAGTGAAACAGGGCCATTTATATGTCGAATTGACAATACAGGCAAAACTCACGGGTTCTGTGAAAGAGAAGTCTTTTCTAGCCTGTAACCCTAAAGGAGACTCCTCACGTTGATGTGTATGTTGACCTTTTCCACAGGCCACGTGTTTTCGTGTAGACGGTCTTCAGTGATGCCCTTAGGGTGCGTCTGCGGTGGCTTTCCAAAGGTGGTTCCTTGGAGCTACCCTGGTACAAGGAGCCAAGGGCATCAGAACACAGTACCCCGCGTTGAGAGCTATTTTTTGAACCACCCTGACAATATGATCCCAGGTATTGAGCATTAACAGTTTCTCGCTGTATTAGAAGTTGAATTTTTATTACCAGGGACTTAAAGACGTGAATCAAATTGGGTGACTGCCTGAAAAACCAGCCCCCCAAATAAAGAGCTCATAAATGCTCTACCAAGGCTCATTTGCTTTCCACAAACATCCATCTCACACCCGCTGTGAGCAAGGCTCCCCCATTCTGTGTGTATTTTGTTTAGTATTCATAACAGTTAGGAGCTAGGACGTCGTTCTAGTCCCTTTCCCCCCACTTCCTTAACCACTGAGCCTCTCGCGGTTAAGGAACTTGGGTTATCTGAGCAGAGCATCTTCTGGGCAGAGTCACCTTGAGCGTGACCTTCCTCAGGCTTGTTGAAGCCTGGAGACTTCGAGTCTCGGTCTGAGCCATCTGGAATTGTGTCACTGTGGAGATCACATCGTGGAAGGCCGGTGTTCCTCCTCCCGGGCCCTCCCCCTTTCTAGGTGGCCGGGGTTACTGATGGATCCCCAAGAGGAGCTGGGAGCCAGTCAAGGGTGCCCTGAGCTGGGCCTGGCCACCTGAGCGTGTGGGCCCCCGCTCAGCACACGGCCATGTCTGCCGTGCGGGTGAGCGGAGGCTTCGAGTAATCAATCCATCAGGAAAGGGTGGTCTGGGGAGTTGAAGCAGGGAAACTCCTGCATCAGCGCCCAGCCGTCCAGCCAGCTCGGGGGGCTTGGCCCACCTCAGCTGCCTCTTCTCCTGGTCGGCTTAGGGAGCCTGCGCCAAAGCCCAGAGGGGCCTGAGCTTGGGAAACTAGGGTCTGTATTTGCAAATCTCTAGGGCAGGCGTCGGCAGCCTTTTTCTCCCTCCCTCCCTTCCTTCCTTCCTTTCTTTCTTTTTTAAAATTTTTATTAGAGTATAGCTGATGTACAATGTGTTAGTTTCAGGTGGATAGAAGAGTGAATCAGTTTTTTATATATATATATATATATATATATATATATATATATCTCCACTCTTTTTTTTTAGCTTCTTTTCCCGTATAGGCTACTACAGAGTACTGAGTAGAGTTCCCTGTGCTGTACAGCAGGTTCTCATTAGTTATCTATTTTATATATGGTAGTATGTATATGTCAGTCCCAATCTCCCAATTTATCCCTCCCTACGTGCAGCCTTTTTTTGTGAAGGGCCAGATAATAAATATTTTGGGCTCTGTGGGCCAGAACTTCTTGTTAGAGCTAATTCACTCTACCTTGTAGCAGTTATAGAAGCAGCCGCAGACAACACATCAGTGAGAAAATAAGCTTTTTTTGTGGACACCGAAACTTGAATTTCATGTCATTTCATGTGTCACAAAATACTGTTCTCCCTTTGATTTTTTTCCAGCTACTTAAGAATGTATAAACCGTCAAAATTTTTATTAGAGTATAGCTGATGTACAATGTGTTAGTTTCAGGGATAGAAGAGAGTATCACTTTTTTTTATATATATATATATATATATATATATATATATATCTCCACTCTTTTTTTTTAGCTTCTTTTCCCGTATAGGCTACTACAGAGTACTGAGTAGAGTTCCCTGTGCTGTACAGCAGGTTCTCATTAGTTATCTATTTTATATATGGTAGTATGTATATGTCAGTCCCAATCTCCCAATTTATCCCTCCCTACGTGCAGCCTTTTTTTGTGAAGGGCCAGATAATAAATATTTTGGGCTCTGTGGGCCAGAACTTCTTGTTAGAGCTAATTCACTCTACCTTGTAGCAGTTATAGAAGCAGCCGCAGACAACACATCAGTGAGAAAATAAGCTTTTTTTGTGGACACCGAAACTTGAATTTCATGTCATTTCATGTGTCACAAAATACTGTTCTCCCTTTGATTTTTTTCCAGCTACTTAAGAATGTATAAACCGTCCTCAGCTCACAAGCCACACAAAAACAGGTGGCGGGCAGGCTGGCTTTGGCCTTGGGGCCGCAGTAGGCTGACCAGCACGCTAAGACAGTGCTGCCTGGCGAATAGAAGGCTGCTGTCGTTTTCAATTTTCTAGTTACCCCGTGGAAAATGGTTAAAGAAGTGGGTAAAATTAATCACGTGTTTTATTTAACCCAGTAGATGCAAAATGTTCCTTGAACACGTAGATGACATAAAAGTTACTGCTGAGTTAGTCTTTGCTCTTTATTTCACACTAAGCTTCGGAAATCTGGCGTAGATCTTACACTTAGGGCTCAGCCCGATGTGGACTCGCCCTTTTAGCCTCCGTGGAGATGGCACAGCTTCGGGGCTGGAGGTGCTGCCCGTGCAGAGACCCCTGCCATCAGCCAGGGCCTGGTGCCGAGGTCGGTGAGGAACCTCCACTCCTCCAGTTCAGCTGTTTGTAGACAGGGACTCTAAGGGGAGATACGGTACTTTGGAAATATCTCAGTCGAATCCGAGCAGCTTAATTAAGGGAGAAAAAATTATTTTTTACCACTCTCAAGCCAGGAGCCGGGGTCGGGGGGCGCTGGGCGCTGAAGGGAGGCTGGGGCCTGACGCTGCATCGTGTCTGTCCCTTGGCGAGCCCCTGGTAAATTGGCCCAGCACGCTGGGAATCAGGAGCCTTCCTGTCTCCCTGTTCCTCGCTGCCGAGCCCCGCCTCTGCTGTAGCATCCAGAAACTCAGAAGTGTTAATCCCGGGTTGCAGGTGTGTGGGAAGGAACTGTAGTGTAAAAGGCAGCCTCTGGCTTCCAATCCAGCATCCAGCCGTGGTGCCTTTTGGCCACTTCTGGAGCCGGTATGCCTTTACTTGTTCACCTGTGAAACGGGGCGAGATGCCGGCCTCCCCCGAGGGCCAGTTAAAGGACGATGTGCCTTGTACCCGAAAGGAAGGGAGCGGAGAGCAGACTAAATTACAGATGAAGGTCACTTACCCGAGAATTTCAAAACACAGAAGGGTGGTTCCAGTTTATTCTCTGTCGCATCTAGTGGTAATATGTAAACGTATAAACTTTACATCCAGCGTAAAAAAGCATTTGGTTCTTCCTACTTTTTGCACATTAAAAAAAAAATCACCTGTTCATGTCACAAAGGAGGTGAGAATTGTGGTCTAATTCAATTAGATAGATGTACTTTATATTGAGCATATTAAGCCTTAAACCTGTTTTATCCTCGTTTGCCACCTTTTTGCTTTGTTAACCTCTCAATATAAAAAGCAACTTTATAAAATATAGAAACTGTTAACTTCGCTTGGGGGCTGAAAGTGTATTTGGAGTAAAAACCCTGGGCAGAGTTCATTGATTATTTTGTACATCGTGTTGTAATGATGGTAGGACACCAACAAAATGCTCTTTGTTGGAGGAACAGAATATTTTTCTGAGATTATGCTTTTGCAGGGCCTCCCCCTGCATTCTTCATGGATGAACTCCTGCCGATCTCATTTCTGCTCCCAGGTCCTGGGGATGTGAAATACGGTTGTTGGATGAGAGCTCAGTACACTTTGAGCTCTGTATCAAAGCTCGTGCAAGTGCTGACGTAGGGGGTTTTCACTCAGGAGGGCCGTGCGTATGGAAAGGCAAAGCTTCTTTTCCTCAAAATGGATCTGGAACCAGTGTGTTTCATCAGTCTTTTTAAAGTAGGTCATTTCCATGTAATACTATTAATAATAAGAAAAATGAAGATTCTTTCTCCCCAAATGGGTAACAATAATGTTCAGAAAAGGTGTTTCTCAGAGGGAAGAATAAGTAACTCAAGGCAAATGATCTCCTTTAAAGGATGCTTCTTTCAAGGAGAGGAGGGTTAAATACAGCGTCATGAAGTTTTGTTCCTTCACATCAGCAGGATTTTTGACCATGATTTGTATATTATTCACGTGCTGTTAGGAATTACAGCGAGAGACACAGGTCCTGCCCGGAAGGACTTTGCAGTGGGCCATTTTGTGAGTGTTGCAGAGTGTGCTTGGGGGTGGCTTGGCAGCCAGCTGGAAGGGGATTGCTAGGTATCAGATTGCAAGGGAGTCACATCGTGTTGGGATATTTATTACCTGCCACAGGTAGGCACAAACCCCTGCCGTTTTAGAAGGCGGCGCAGAGCTAGTCTGTATCCCCACGTGTCTCAAAGACTGCTCTTCCGTTTGGTTATTAAGTTTTGTCACCTTTTGAAGGTGAGACCTGGTGAAATTGCTTCCTCATCCTGGGGCTGGTCCTGCTCTTTGCCACGACGCTGTGGTTTACCTGCTATTCCTGCCTGTAAATCCAGGTTCTGGTCAGCAAGTTTATTATTTAGACTAAAGGTCACGTTCCATATCTTGCCCTATCAATCACTGAAATGCTTCTTTGGATAGTTAAATGGTGTTGAGACAGACTAGAATTCTGTTTACTCTCTTGCCTGTGGACTCGTCGTATCAGTGTTCAGGAAACCTATCGGACTTAAAAAAAAAAAAAATAAGATCGACTGGCGTTCAGGTAGAATAACAAAGTCCAGACCGACATTGTTCAGCTCTGATAAAAAGCACCGTTTCTCTTTTTCTGTTTCATTGGCCCAACAGAACAGTGCTTTGGAGACGCGTGCAAGTTTAGGCAAAGGGATACTTCCACTCAAAGGAGAAGTGAGACCTTTTGGTGTTAGGATCACCGTTTTTTAGTGTGTGGGCCTGACATCCTTTGCAGAGTTTTCTAAATTCACATGCATCTCGAGTTAGATTTCATAAGTTGGCTCTTAACTAGGGAATGATTGAAGGCCCCAGAGCCAGTCACCCCCAAATTGGCCGTACATCTGGGGGACTCAAGAGCTTAGGCAATTTCTACCCAGTCACGTGAAATTTATGGGTGTTCATTTGCCTGAGGATCTGCTAGTCAGATGGACTTCAGTATGACAGTAAATGCAGGTGTTTTGATTAAAACATCCCTTTCTTAGACAAACCGTGGCTGGGTTTGGAGGTTAGTGGAAAACAGACACAGGACTGCAGGCTTCCATTGAATCACTCAGGGCAGAATTTCTTTCCCGTTCACTTGAAAGTCACTTTGTTTAATTCACTTTAAGATGTCTGAAGTTGGAACTACGAATATGAGCTCTGTCCTATTTTTTTAAAATAAATTTATTTATTTATTTATTTATTTATGGCTGTGTTGGGTCTTCGTTGCTGCGCGCGGGCTTTCTCTAGCCGCGGCGAGCGGGGGCTACTCTTCGTTGCGGTGCGTGGGCTTCTCATTGCGGTGGCTTCTCTTGTTGCGGAGCACGGGCTCTAGGCACGCGGGCTTCAGGAGTTGTGGTTCGTGGGCTCGGTAGTTGTGGCTCACGGGTTCAGTAGTTGTGGTGCACAGGCTTAGTTGCTCCGCGGCACGTGGGATCTTCCCGGACCAGGGCTCGAACCCGTGTCCCCTGCATCGGCAGGAGGATTCTTAACCACTGCGCCACCAGGGAAGCCCTGTCCTATTTTTAACTGAGAGGAACTGTAGTAGCTGAGCACAAGTGGGGTTCCTTTCCCTTTACCCCTTAACTTTGTTTCTTTTGTAACATCCCATTTGCTGGAAGGGAGTCGATCGAATGTCATTATTCCAGGGAATTAATATGAAGCTATACATTCTAATTATTGAACCAGAATTAAACGTGGACAGCTGGGACCTGAGGTCTTACACTGTATTTCTCTTGCATAAGGGGGTAAAGACACACAGTACTTCACTTTGAAGACATAGAGATTTTCAGAAATAAATTATGTAGAAGTTCACAAAATGCTACGAAGACACAGCACTTTTCCGGTAGGGGTGGGTGGTGTGGAATTCACGGCAGATAACACGTTAATTGATTTTCAACCACATATTTGAGTAATTGAGTTATAGCCAAATACTTAGGGTAGCGTTGCACTTGCCTAAATTAAACTATTCCTTTTCAGATAATTATACAAAAGGCAAAAGTTCGTAGGCTGCAAAGACTCCATCATCTTTGCCGGCAAGATATTTACCGTCCAAAGAGGAAATTGCATTTTAAGAAAAAAGAACGTGTGAGAGATTTCACAACATGAATGTAATTCTGTTTTATGCAGGCTACAATTTGTTGAATGCCTTCTAGATGCCAGTTGCTGTAACAGGCATTTAAATCCAGTAATAGCTTAATAAATATATGTAGTTTTTTAATATACATATATAAACTTTGACTTAAAAATTAAAATCTGACCATGTTTTGTGAGTTTTCCTGCAACTTAAAAAAAATTTTATTTTCCCCAATTAGTCCCTTTTTAAAAAGTGTCTTATTTTGTAAGCTTTATTTATTATTTTTGCCCACGCTGCACGGCATGCGGGATCTGAGTGCCCCGACTAGGGATTGAACCTGCGCCCCCTGCAGTGGAAGCACAGCGTCCTAACCACTGGACCGCCAGGGAAGTCCCTGCAACTTATTTTTTTTTAACATAACCTCACAACTTACTCTTTAAGGGATGGGTGGAGTATGGATGTTTGCACACCCCGTCTGTGGTTTCCAAGTGCCCAGTACCCAGTGTGGTCCATTCTGACCCATCGGAAGGGAATTTGGGCTGAGCATCAGCCAGTGGGAGTGGGCCAGCTCCCGCCAGGCGGACGTCGCCCGGGGAAGCTGCGCTGTGTTTGTCCCCGTGGGGGCTTTGTGTTGCTACCCGTTTCCTAGTGTGCAGTATACCTCTGCGATACACAGTTTTGTGCACGTGTGAGAATGTTTCTTTGGGAGTGGTTCCCTGAGACGGAATTTTTGGCAGGAAGGGGCATTTTCATTGATGGATATTGACACATTTCCCAACAGGATATCAAAATGCCATTTTACAGCCCCGGCAGCAGTCAGGGACCTGTGGCTTTCTCTTTGTCAGCACTTGGTGTTATCAGTCTAAGTCTTGGGCAACTTGATAGGGAAAACACCGCATTGTGTTTTAAAAATTTAAAGCCACATTTAGCGTTTCTTAACGTTTGTTGACTATTACGTCTCTTGTGAACCACCTGTTCACTTACTTGGTCGGTTTTTCCGCTGAGTTATTCATGATTTTTTGCTTTGTAAGAACATTTTGTTTATTAGGACAGTAGCTTTGTGCTTTGTTTTTGCTCCCCAAACATTCAAATAGCCTGCGTCTGAGTTGTTTCTCAAAAGGTGTGTGACTGAAACTGATTTTTTTTTTTTTTTTTTTTTTTTTTTGCATTTGAGTGGGTGAAGGAGTGTGTAACAGTTCTTTTGATTTCTTACCTGATTATCGTTCTGGTTACTTTTTCTCTTGATTCCTGGATAGATTTTGGACATTTATATTTTATTAGAAAATTAGTCATTTCTTTCAATATGATCACACTTACTGATGTTTTGAAGAACATCGTATTCTTTTAATTTTCCTTCCTTCGGGGGTCAGTAGACCTAACTTTCCCCAGCCCCTGCCTTTTTTCTTTTGATTAGGCCAGCTTGTCATTTTTCTCCTTCATTGGGCTTGTCAAAGAGCCAGTTATGGACTTCATTTATCAGTTTTGCTGTTTTTTTTTCTTTTTTTCTGATGTGTGGTTACCTTTTAAAATTCAAATTCAAGGATTTTAATTTTTCTTTGTTACTTCTTGATTTGAATACTTCACTTACATATTTTCTTTATTTTAAAATCCTGCAGCTGGTTATACTTTCAGCTTTCTGTGTGTCCCATAAATTTTGACACAGAGGAGTTTCAGGAGAGTTTTGCAGTTGCCCTGTGATCTCCTCCTGCCCCAGGAGTTGTTACAGAGAGTTTAAGATTTTCCAAATGGGTGGACTTTTGTTAGTGTTGTTTTTGCTTTCACGTGTTAATTTTTGGTATCACAGTCCTATGTATGGAGCTTGGGAGATCTGTGATGTTTCTGATTTAAGGAACTGTTAGGGCCCATCTTTGTGGTCAGCCTGCAGCCACCTTAACTCCTGTCGTCACTTAAGCAAAGCGGCTGGTGTGGGGTTTGATACTTACATATTAGATTGAACTCTACTTTTTAATTCAAGTCTTCTATTGTTTTTGCTTCTTTAATCTTGCAGGTTGAAGAGAGATTTGTTAATTCTCCCAGATCCATTTTCTCTCTTTTGATCTTTCCATGTATTCACTGGGGTGTTTGCTTTGTGTATTTTGTTCTCTGTTATTTGACTTTAAAGGTGTAGGACAATCTTATTCTTTGTGATTTCTTTTTTTTTTTTTTTTTTTTTTTTTTACCCTTAATCATTATAGTATGACTTTTGTGCAACTGAATGCCTTTTGAACCATGAATTAAACTTTTCGTGATATTTCTATCTTCACTGTTGTTTTTGTTTGCATTTTTCTGGTATATTTTGTCTGTGTGTCCAAATTTTCTGAGTTCCTTCATTTTGGGTGTCTTCTGTACAGGGCATATAGTTGGATTTAGTTTGTAACCCTTTCATTGAGTCTTTTAAATAAGTAGAATCCATTTATATTTTTTGCTGAAACAGATTTCTTAGGTGTTCTTTCCTAATTAAAAAAAAAAACTTTTATCTTGTTTTATGCTTTCTTCTTTTTTTCTTTGTTTTCTGTTTATAGGTGTATGAATTATGTTTTCTCTCCTTTAATCCTTGACATCAGGAGGTAGATAGAAAGTCCAATGTTTTAAGTTTTACTAGTGGTTATATTTATAACTTCTGCCTAAACCCCTGTTTCTCAATTTATCAACTTCAGTAACAATATAATTTGACTTCCTCTTTGGGAAGGGTGAAGAAATGAGGGCTTCTGTTACCTTCCTCCCTTTCTTTATCTCTTCCCCTCTCCCCACACGGTATTGTAATTCCTTTTTTGGATGTTGTTTTAGTCTACTATTGTTAATTTATTATTTTTACATTGTATATACTGTCTTGCAAGAAATGTAATAATTACATGTTTCTTTGTATGTCACAGTTACTTAGACCTGATTCTATTTACACTTATTTCTTTGCTTATTGGGTTTAGTGATCATTACCAGATATTTTTCGTTTTTATTTTTTTGCCTGTGAGTTCTTTGAATCTTCTTTTGTTTGGCCGGATTCCCTTTCCAAGTAGATGGGAAAGCATGGTTCTGGGGAGGACAGGAGTCCTTGCTGGAGTTAGTTTCCTGCGCAGGAGAGGGTGCTGGGGAAGGACCGAGCAGTGGGCAACGGTCAGAGCCCAAGAGAGCCTCGAGGCGCTCGTGTGTGTGTGTGTGTGCGCGCGCGCGTGTGCACACGTGTGTGAGCACGGCCGGTGACGTCTGAGAAGTTGTTAGGGGCTGTGAGTGATCTTGAGGATGCCGGGCTCTGCCCACAGGGTAGTGGGCGTCCTGAGGGCTCTCACCAGTGGTGAGGTGATGGGTTCTGGGTGACCCCTCAGTGGTCTGCAGCAGGGGGCTCGCCGGCGGGGGGACTGAAGAGGGGGCCGTTTAGGGAACGCGGTGCAGGGCAGCGCAGAGGGAGGGCGGTGCTTGGGGCCAGACCCGTGGCGTGGCCGTGAGACTGGAGAAGGGGGACCCGAGAGGGGCATTGGCGGGTGCGGTCCTGGAGACGTGGTGACGGATTGGGCCGGTGGGAGATGGAGGGAGGCCCAGTGTAGACGTGGTGAGTGCGGGGCCCGGGCTTCCGGGTCTGGCCCTGGTAGAGGCTGCACCCAGACAGTGTGGTCCAGCTTCCTAAGACTGGCAGTGTCTCCTGCGCTGGGCCAGGATCTCTGTCCAGTTACATCATACAATTCTGTGAGGCCATCAGATGTTCGGGAAGAGGCCTGACTGCTCCTGCGGGCATGTTTCGACAGCAGTGGCCTGGGCCTCCCGGGTCCCAGAAACACTTGTGTTCCCTGCTCCCCCGACAGAAGTGGGCAGGTGACAACGCACTCAGTCCACCCACGGGCACGGTAAGGGCCAGAGAAATAGGCAAGAGGCCACACATCGCGGTACAGAGAAGGGGGAGGAGGCCCAGGAAAGCTCCCTGCAAGGGGTTGCTTCTGTCATGCCAGGTGTCGGAGGGGATGCAGACCAGCCTTCTCACCTGTCCCACCAGGATGCTGGTGGCAGAGGGTGCCTGCCTTCTGAGTTCAGGAGGTTGAGGGTTTGATGGCTGTCATAACCTCTGAACTGATGATACATTGTGCCTACTTGTAGAATTATTCTTTAAAAGTTCTTAATAGCAATAGTGTTTTTATCTGATTCTAATTTCTTCTGGCCAGCAGGTTGGTGAGGGAGACTGTAGGTCATGTCTTTGATATGGGTAGAATAAGGCATCTGAAAGTTGTCTTTTAATTAATCAGCTTGCAAGAATGCTTTTAAGAAAATTACTTGGGAAGGAGAAAGGAATATAGAAGGCATTTTAAAAATCAGGTTTATTGAACTTTATGGAAACATTGTCAAGGGAAGGGTAAGCCGTGCAGTATGTAGGATTTACATAAAATCACAGAGAAGAAGTTCTTAATGTGAATTAGGTCAGAACTTCAGTGCTTTTGGCCGAGGATGGTTGTAAAATGTTTGTTACCAAAAAATGAAGTGGATTAAAATTCTCAGAGTAAACCAGAGAGCACAGAAGAGGATTCGTGTGGAATTTCCAGCCCAGGAAGAAGTGGGACATTCCAAAGCTGATTTATAAAAGGGCTCCTCGGATCAGAACACTACGCAGTGTCAGTTAAATGCCGCATCTAAAATAACTTGAACTTGGAATTTCTCAAGCCATTAGTGCAAAAAAGAGTCACTGTGGGAAGCATATTGTGCTGGATAGAAATATACCCTTTATGGGGCTCTTCTTTCCGTATTCGAATTAGAATTGTATTCTGAAAACTTCTGGTTTGCTCCAGAGCTGAGTTAAAATTGGTGGGGGGGGGGGGGGAAGGGACTCTTTCCTGTAAGTTTTTGGCCCAGACAACTCAGCAGAGAGCATGAAGTGTAACAGGGAATTTACAAACAGGCTGTTCCAGATTGGGTCCATGAAAATTGGCTGCCTCATCTAGAAAAAAATTTTTTAAGCAGTTGGTGGATTCTAGTGATGACCTCCGACATCTAGAGGTCTAATCCTCATTGGAGATAATTCTGTTTCCAGAGCAACATATTTTAAGTAATTTTAACAATTGATTATTGACCTCATGAGGCCTGTAAATATTATTCACTTATGTCTTGTCTTATGATCTTTAAGGGAGTAAATATTCAAGCATTTTAAATGATTTTAAGCATTTAAAATCTACATTGTTTTGGCTTTTTATTGTGGTAAAATATATGTAAGGTAACATTTGCCATTGTAACGATTTTTAAATGTACAGTTAGTGCCTACGTTGGTTTTTTAATTGGTGAGTATTAGTTGAAAGGAACGTAAGACAACACCGTAATTTTTCTAGGTACAGTGTGACTTAACCTTTCGGATTCCAGGGCTTGAGAATAGAAGAAGATAAAAATAGAAAGTGGAGTCTCTGTTTAGTCCCAACATTAAAATTATACTTTTAAAGATATCAAAGTTTCTGCTCAGGAGACTAAAGTTACCAAGATCCCTTTTATCTGAAAAGTGAATCTCCTCCCTTGGCCCAACTCAGTAATTTTATTTAATTTCTTTTTACATTGAAAGAAAGCACTTTTACCCTTAATGCAGTAGTGGAAACTATTACTAGGTTTTTGGTTATTTCATAGTGGAAGGGAAAATATGTAACCTGAAGTCATGAGTACTTTCTTTTAACTGTCTGCTCTGTACAATACATACATTCATAGATCTGTACTAAAACTTATTTTTAAAGAGCCCTCTAAATAAGGATGTACTGAGTGTAGCTTTCTTAGTAATATAAAAACAGGACAGCAAATCCCTAATAATAATAAGTTTGGGTGTCATTTTGGGCTGGTGACCTCACTGTGCTGCACCGTTTACTAATTTTACATTTTGCAGGGAGAAGGTAAAACCTTTCTCCAGGGCAAGCGAACTTTAGCACAGCCTGACTTGACTACATCAGCTATTTATATTCAGGGAGACGGAGCTAAACCTGTGGAAAGACTGTAACTTCATTTAAGAAAAACTATTCAGGAATGAACTTTAAATGCCTCTAAAATCGATATGGGAGGTTGGAGGCTTGAGACCTGGAAGTTTTCTTTCAATGCTGTATTCCTTCTTTGAAGTGCTGTACTTTGATGGTTCAGGATCTTTCATGGTTGGGGAAGCATAGAAAATGTGAAGCACTGCTAAATGCAATGTGTACACCCCAGGCCCTTTTTTTGAGGTCTAAACAGGGTAGGTAACAGGGGAGTGTGGATCGAAGTTTCCATTTATTCCCCCCCGAGTGAGAGTTTCTGTCTCATAAATACCTAGTGTGGTGGGTTTTCTTATTAAGTGGACGTGGGCCTGTCCCCAATCACAAACGCCGAAGGACACTGCCAGTCTTAATTTTGCTGTGTCTAATTTCAGATAAATGAACACATTTCTGCCAAAGTGGGAAGCAGAGATCGATGGCCCGTTTCTCGACCTTTCTGGTCCACGAGAGCAAGTTTCAGTGTCGTGTTGTCACGTATGCACCAGGAGACCTCCTTCAGGTGCCTCTCAGCATGTCTGGAAGTGGCGCTGAGGCTTCTGTGTGCAGATGGGCACGGGCTGGGCTGCGTTTAGGGCCGTCCAGGGTTACTCAAGGCGTCCCCTTGTTCTCAAGCTCAGGTCTGGAAGAGGCTATGGTGCCTCTTGGGGAGAGGCTGTCCGTCAGGACAGGGAGCTAGAGATGACCAGGCAGTGGCCAGAAGCACTCAGACTGCCCTGCATCTGTTCACACTTTTCTGTAGTTGCCTTGAGGGTCTGTGATGCACGTGGTTACCTTATCCAGGGAAAGGCATTTCTCTGGTAACAGAAAAATCAGGAATTGAATGTACTTACAGTTTGAACATGTCTGCAGATGCAGGAAGTTACTAACCTTCTGCCTTGAAAACGAGGCTGCCCATCAGATTGCAACAGACTTTTGAGGCTCAGACTCTAAATTGATTCGACGTGTCGTGTCTTTCTGAAGATCACAGTCAGCAGCGGGGCCAGGACCTGGCTTCACACCCCCTGGCCAGCACCCTCTCTGGGCCAGGTGTAACTCGCAGTCCCTGGCGGAGAGGGGTCACTTCTGCCCCCGGTGCTCACAGGGGTGGGCCTGGGCAGCGAGACGGGTGGGAGGTGTTTGCTTTCGCCTAAGTTGTTTGTTCTCTGAGGCGAGCGAAGCGGGACCCGCGGTCCTTACATCCCCCCCCGGCCCCAGGTTCCAGGTGATGCTCCCCGAGACCCAGGGTTGCTTCTCACGGACTCTACATCCCGGACCCCAAGGCCTCACGTCGGAGCCTCCGGCAGGCCCCGAACTGGCCTCTGTTTTCGTTTCTCCCTGGAAGTCCCGTCCTCGGCCCCCGCCACGCCTGCCCCATCCGCGTGTCGCGGCAGGGTCCGCGGGCCGGGCTCTGCAGGTTCCCGGTCCTCTTCCCATGGCCACAGCACGTGGTGGCTTCCTGTGTCCTTCAGAGTCTGACTTCCGGTCCTCCTGGCAGTGAGGGCCTTCATCACCTTTGCCTTCTTTGTCCACTTGCCCCGTTCCCCGCCGTGGTCCCCTCCCCTGGGGCCTGCTTCCCTGCCAGGGCCGCCTTGCCAGCTCCGTTCCCCAGATCCGGGGTGCGCACCCCGAAGGTCCCCTGCGCCCCCTGCGCCCTCTGGCTCTGCCGCAGCGTCTCCTTCTGCGCATGTGCTGGAGCCCCTCCCCCGTCCCTGGTGCCATCCTTGGTCTGGATTTCCCCGGAACCGACCACATGCACGGCCCCGCCTCCGCCCTCCCCGTGGGTGGGCTGAGCATGCAGGTCCGATTTGACCCACCGGGCGGGGTTCTCTTTCGGGTCCTCTTCACGCTGCCCGGGGCGTGTAGGGTGAAGCCCGGGTGAGGAGGAGCGTCCACCTGTGGACAGTGGCCGTCGTGCAGGAGACTGGGTGGTCTGGGCCGGGCGGGGGCCGGCTGGGCGTGGAGGTGGAGGAGGCCCTGGAGCCGCAGGGGAGGAGTGTCCCCCGGGTGATGTCACCGCCCCTGAGTCAGCCGAGAGGCGTCAGGGCCCCGGCGGGTAGGGGCAGCCGCACAGACGTGCACTGTGCCCGTCTTTCAGCAGGACCCTAATAGCAATTAATGTAATCAGTGTCACACATCAAGAATATGGAAGGAGCTTGAATTAATATTCGCTCCCAGGGGACCTCGGCAATTTCCAGCAAGGCTTAGACGAGTCACAGGGGACAGGGAAAGTCCAAGGAGCAGCGGTTGGAAGCCCGGGTCAGTTTTGAATCCAAAAAGCCTCTGCGCTTCTAAAGCTGGAATCCAGGGTGCAGTGAGCACAGGAGATTACGGGCAGAACCGGGTCTCTGCAGCCCTCCCGCTGCCCAGGCTTGTCATGTGCCTCCAGCTGTAGAAGCTTCTCCCTGCCTGGTCCTGCGTGGGCCTTCGCCCTGCCACCCACGTCTGTCTCCTCCGTTTCATCTTCTCTGTTCTGCCGTCTTTATTTCCAAGGTGTCCTCTTAAATATCCTAGTGTGGAGCTCCACCCCCTGCTTCTCCCCAGTCAGAGCGAGACTCCCAGCTTCCCTGCCCGCCCAGCCCTTGCCTGGCCACCTCCGTGCTGTGTGACGTTAGCAATGTGCTTGCCTTCTCTGTGCCCTACTTGCCTTATTTGTAAAGTGGAGAGAATGACTGTAATTACAGGGGAGATGGAATATGTGTTGAGCTCATGCCTGGCACCTGGCAAGCCCTCAAAACATGTTAGCTGTTGTTGCCTGTCCACTGAGTGGCAGCCTCCGTGGGGTGGTGTTCAGGTGCCTGCAGGGGGATCTCGGAAAGAAGCCACAAGGACCCTCATGTTGCCTCGTGGAGGCGGGTCCATCGTGTGGTTGGCTGGACCACACCAGGGGTGCTCGCATCTTCCTTTGTTTGGAGGTACCTGTGTCTTCCGCCTCTCACATGCTGGCCTTCTCTTTACTCTCTCTGTAATTTTGTTTCAGTTATTTATTTTTTTGCAGATAGACAACATTTCATTTAAATGAGACAGCCTTTGTAAAATCGTAACACTCTCTAATAAAATGTTTTACTTTGGTTTTAATGGGTGATTAAATGGTTTTCTGCACAGCATGCAAGGCAGTGTAATTTTATTTTAAATTTTGGACTAATTCTAGATTTGCAGAAAGTTGTGACAGTAGTTCAGAGCTTCCCATCTCCCCTTCACCCAGCTTCCCCTGATGCAACACCTTAGACAACATCAGTGCTTTTGTCAGGCCTGCCGGAACTGCAGTGGTGTGTCACTAGGGGCTGACTTCCGGGCCCTGTTGGGATCCACAGTTCCGTGAGTGTCCGCCTTCTGCCCCAGCCAGGATCCCCGCCGCATCTGGCGGTGACTTTTCTCCATCGGCAGGCGGACGCGCAACCACTGCGCCACCAGGGAAGCCCTATTTTAAATTTTGGACTAATTCTAGATTTGCAGAAAGTTGTGACAGTAGTTCAGAGCTTCCCATCTCCCCTTCACCCAGCTTCCCCTGATGCAACACCTTAGACAACATCAGTGCTTTTGTCAGGCCTGCCGGAACTGCAGTGGTGTGTCACTAGGGGCTGACTTCCGGGCCCTGTTGGGATCCACAGTTCCGTGAGTGTCCGCCTTCTGCCCCAGCCAGGATCCCCGCCGCATCTGGCGGTGACTTTTCTCCAGTTGTGATGGTTCCTTGGTCCTCCTTCGTTTCTCCTGGCCTTGGCACTCTCCAGGAGGACCAGTCCGGTGTCTCGTAGTTTGTACCTCCGATTGGGTTTCTCTGACCTCCTCCTCCCCGTTAGAGGGTCTTGGGAGGAAGACCACACGGAGGGCAGGCTTTAACATCACATCACGTCAGGGGTCAGTCTTTTAAACACTGACTTTTATGCTTCACGGTCTTTCCCGCTCTGCCTCCTTTGTCTTTTATTGCTTAATCAATCTACAGATAAGGATACAAAGCGCCTGTCGTCAAGGCGCTGGCCCTGAGAGTCTCCCCTCTGACCGTGTGTTCAGCCGAATCTGGAACTTTCCTCCCAGGTGCCATGGGGCATCACAGTCTCAGAGCCATCCTCGATGTGGACTGGCTCCCTTGGTCCAAGGGAAACGGTAAATAGAGTTTTTAAACGGCTTCTTTCTTCTTTGAGTTTCCTTGACTAATGAATCACAGCCAAAGAGTAAAATCTTTTATGTTTCCTCTCCCTGTTCACCTGCTGTGTCCAGGAACAGGGAGTTATCTCTGAACACACGTGACTCGGAGATATTCAGTCAAGGAAAAACTGTCAGAAAAAAGTTCATGCTTAGTTTTAAAAACTCAAACGTTGAAGGCAAGTCATCCGGCTGGTGTGGGATGATGAAGAAGAGCCTTTGGGCACCTAGAGAGCCTGGTCCTGGGGCCTCCTGGTCCTGGTGGGGGCCAGGGCCTCTGGGAGATCCCCTGATGGTGAGGCGGCAGTGAATTCACCAGCGAATGTCGTTCTTACACCCAGCGCTGCGTCTCTGCATTGCTGATGCTGCTTGGACGATATCATCCTTTCTCGCTGGCCCCGCTGCATCGTCCCGAGGGGCCCAAGGTACATCTCAGGTCTTAAAAGACATGTCCGCTAAGTAATTTCTTTAAAAGGGGAGAAAGGAAAGGAAACGTCTCAACCTCTTCACGAGTGAAATGACCAGGCCTGGGGTGCAGGAGCGGCCTTGCAGGCCCCCCATCACCTACCCTGCTGCGGGGCTCTGCACTCCTGGAGCCCCGGGACCCTGGTGCCTCCCAGCAGCCCTTCCTGGACGCCAGCCGCTAGCTCGTGGGATGCAGTCTGAGTTCCCGCTCCTGAGCCTGGAGACGTCAACACGTTACGTGGTCATGTAAAGAAAGGGAAGTTACCAGGAGCTCTTATTTCCGGGGATCCTCGCCTGCCTTTTTTCATTTATAAGATAGTATGTTTAATTTATGGTTAAGAAGATCGACTTGCATGCACTGCTTGTGGCTCACGCAGCAGAAATGCTTCATTTTAGACTTTAAAAGATGTCTGCAATTGCCGTTTTTAAAGCTCGCTGTCAGATGTCTACGGAAGGCCTTTTGAATGCAGCGAGGACAGTGGCGCGCACCCCAGTCAGACTCCCGATCTGGTGCCCTGCTTCGCCAACACAGACGAGCAGGGCAGGATGGGGTGTGGAGATGCCCTGAGATCGCAGGTCCAGGACACGCAGCCAGCCGGGTGCGGTGTTTCTGGTGGGGCTCGACCTGCGGGGAAGCACAGTGTCGCCCAGGAAAGCACATCAGCGGGTCTTTGTTGCTGATGTGTGACAGCCTGCGTCGGCGGACAGTCAAGGTTATGAAACGAAAGGCCCTGTGCATTTGCAGCAGTTTATTTCTTCCTTAAAGAGAACCAGGGGCTTCCCCGGTGGCGCAGTGGTTGGGAGTCCGCCTGCCGATGCAGGGGACGCGGGTTCGAGCCCCGGTCCGGGAGGATCCCACGTGCCGCGCAGCAACTAGGCCCGTGAGCCACAACTACTGCGCCTGCGCGTCTGGAGCCTGCGCTCCGCAACAAGAGAGGCCGCGATAGCGAGAGGCCCGCGCACCGCGATGCAGAGCGGCCCCCGCTCGCCGCAACTAGAGAGAGCCCTCGCGCAGAAAGGAAGACCCAGCACAGCAAAAATAAATAAATTAATTAATTAACTCCTACCCCCAACATCTTAAAAAAAAAAAAGAAAACCAACAGCAAACTTTGCTTAAAAAGATAATTATTGATACTGTAATACCAACTTTTAAGATCGTTTCAGACTCTGAGAGGCCGGGAGAGTCCTGTTTCTTCCCCAGAGGACCAGCGTCAGATGAGGGGGCTTATTACTTCATTTGACACGCTCAGGGCAAGTCAAATTTGGTTCAGTTAGAATTCCTTCCTATTTAATCCGTCGGACTTCCGTTTTGCAGACCTGGGATTGAGGGCAGGCTAAGCACCAAGTTGTTACTTTGACCTTGGTGTGGGACCGCTTTTCCTGGCTTAGCTGGAAACGTGTTAAAAGGAGTTTGATGGCAAATAAAAAATAACTGAGCACGAACACCTGATCGCGAAGCCCTCTTATCACCTCCTTTTTATTAGGACCGAAGGATCATAGAGTGAATTTGAGCAAAACTCTTTTAAGACTTTTTCCCTGAGAGGCAGCTGTGTAAGCAGACCTGCAGAGCGTATGAGGACTTTCACCTTTATTATCTTGGAAAGCGTTGCTGAAGGACATTAGTTTGCATATGAGTAAGATTTTTTTTTTTTTTTTTTGCCCACATTTGCACAGCTTGCCGCTCCTGGGACGGTATTTTTGGGCAGAGTGCTTCGGAGATGCAGAGAGCTGACCTTTCCATGCTGGGAGGAGCAATCTCAGTGCAGAAAGCAATAATGCGATCATTTATAAACTTTGGGATGTTCCACTTTCCATCTTTGGTTTTTATGGGTGGTCTTTAACGAGAGGGGCTGTAGGTCTTTCTCTGCACCCCGTGTGCTCTGACACGCGTGGACTCATGCCTTTGTGGCTTTGGTGTTTCCACCTAAACAGACATTCTAGACGCTTAAGTATGTTGAGCCTGCAGTTCCTGATAAGGAGATGTACGGTGGTGACACTCTTTTTCCTCTTTCTCCAGTAATCGTGTGGATTGTCCTTTGATTAAATTCACGAAATGGTTTGATTTGAATTTGTACGAAGGAGTCTCTGGGTTTGAAGAACGTTTTGCCCACATTTGCACAGCTTGCCGCTCCTGGGACGGTATTTTTGGGCAGAGTGCTTCGGAGATGCAGAGAGCTGACCTTTCCATGCTGGGAGGAGCAATCTCAGTGCAGAAAGCAATAATGCGATCATTTATAAACTTTGGGATGTTCCACTTTCCATCTTTGGTTTTTATGGGTGGTCTTTAACGAGAGGGGCTGTAGGTCTTTCTCTGCACCCCGTGTGCTCTGACACGCGTGGACTCATGCCTTTGTGGCTTTGGTGTTTCCACCTAAACAGACATTCTAGACGCTTAAGTATGTTGAGCCTGCAGTTCCTGATAAGGAGATGTACGGTGGTGACACTCTTTTTCCTCTTTCTCCAGTAATCGTGTGGATTGTCCTTTGATTAAATTCACGAAATGGTTTGATTTGAATTTGTACGAAGGAGTCTCTGGGTTTGAAGAACGGAAACCTCAGGTGACGTTCCTCCCCCAGGAGGATCCCACGCGGTGCCTGGCGTGGCGATGGGCAGGCATGGTCTCGTGACTCTGTGTGGCCACGGCAGGCTCACCGGGGAAGCCTGGATGGCGCTGCTATAAGTTTAGAAGCCCGAAGGAAAACACTAAATGTGATTTTAATATGAAAGATATTACGATGCAAAATAGGGTGGAAAGGGAGAGCTCATACGTTTTCTTTCTGGATTTGGGGAAAATCACTGGATTTTCAGTGTCAGAGAAGGAGGGAGCAGACAGGGGATTTGCACGTGGAGCCCCTGGGGACGGGGCGGAAAGAGGTTCCTTCTGGCGTCTGCGTGCCTGGGGTGAGGGTGTGGGCCTGGAGCGGGGAGCCGGGGACAGCGCGTGAGCTCCCGAGAAAACTGGGCCCTTGCTACTCAACACGACGCAGATTCTCTTTTTGAAAGTTTCTTTCGGCGTGGCTTCTCCGTAAGTGCTTGTGACATCAGAGCTACAAGGGATACTTCGCTAAATGGTCTATGATTATGAAACATCTGGAGAAAACGGTCCTGCACACGTGGAGAAGTGCAGGGTGCACACGTGCTGGGTGAAACTGACCCAACATCAGTGGGTATCCTTTCAAACAAACAGCTGTGCTGAACGTCGGGACTTGAAGGTGAGTGAGAGGTTTACCTCCTCAGAAGAAAAGTGAGATTTCCTGTTTGTTTCCTAGTGAAGGGGTGTTTTCAGAGCGTGACACGGGAAGGAATTATCCTGATTGATTGCAGGATGGGATGAGCGTATTCTTATGAAAGGAGCCTCCTTGTGTTAAAACAAAACAAAGCACGTTGATTATTCCTTCTGCTGAGAGACTTAAGACTTAAAACTCTAGTTTGAGAAAATTCCTATTAACTGAGAAAGCAGTTAGGGTTTGCTTCTCTAAAATGCAGGCAGGTTCAGCTTGAGGAGAAAAAGCTTAAGTGTTTACAAACCCTGCAGCTCCTTACTGAGAACTTTCCAAGGAGGAAATTCTAACATGCAAGGAACTTATGCAGATTTTTTCTTTGCCCCGCCCCTCCCATGGTGTAATAATATGCACTTACCTATGAATTCTTAAAAATCATCTTTTGTTGCGTGTGTGGCGTCTTACTGGCAGGTCTCTGTAACCTTCCTGTGAGCCCTGCCGGCTTAATTCAGTGGAAGGACGAGTCTAAGGCCCGAGTGTGGTGGCTTACCTCCCCGTGGCCTTTGCAGCCCCTGTAACCGGGCACCCTTAGTGCGGCAGACAAACCCGTTTCGGAAAAAAATAAAAGACAAAACTCAGAGTAAATAAATGTAAAACAAACCGAAAGCAGTTTTATGGTGTACATCTGTACGCATCACTTGCTCATATGATTTTAAGTGTAGAGCTGAGAAGCCAGCAGTACTGTAGACTCAGAAGTCACAGCCCACGACTTCCCTGGTGGCGCAGTGGTTAAGAATCCGCCTGCCACTGCAGGGGACACGGGTTCGAGCCCTGGTCCGGGAAGATCCCACATGCCACGGAGCGGCTAAGCCCGTGCACCACAACTACTGAGCCCTCACGCCTAGAGCCCGTGAGCCACAACTACTGAGCCCACGAACCACAACTACTAAAGCCCGCGCACCTAGAGCCCGTGCTCCGCAACAAGAGAGGCCACCGCAATGAGAAGCCAGCACACCGCAACGAAGAGTAGCCCCCGCTCGCCGCGGCTAGAGGAAGCCCGCACAGCGGCAACGAAGACCCAACGCAGCCAAAGAAATAAATAAATACAAATTAAACAAAGAAAAAAGAAGTCACAGCCCGTATGCAGCCCCCAGTGGCCAGTGAGTGGGGACCGCGTTGGGGAGTGTAACTAGGGTATAACTGGTCCCTGGTTCCGGGGGTCCCAGGGAAGACGCTTGCACATCGCGGGGCACCCCTGGCTGACATCACGGTGTGCCTGTGTGTGTCTGAGGGTCTCGAGGCCCCAGGCTGGTCCCTCATTCAGGGGAGCGGTGGTGCCTGGGGCGGCAGCTGAGGACCCTGGCGGTTTATGGGACTCGCCACCGGACATCTAATCGTCCTTTGATTTTGCAGCTGGCCAGCTTGCACTCGGCTATTTATGGACAGAAGGAGGCTCGGGCTTTGGGCCTGTAGTTGAACGAGCCCCCAGAGGTGTTCTGCTCCTGTTGCCTGTGAGTCCCATGCGGTGGTCCAGACGCGGCTTTGGAGCGCGGTCCCCGAAATGGTACAGCTGCTCGTCGCGGGTCCAGAAGGGCGCAAGGGTTTTGCTAGATGGAGGCTGGCGAGGCTGGCTCAGAGCGGGAGTTAAGGGAGCCGTGCTGCTGGCTGTGAGCCCGCTCGGAGGGAAGGGGAGCCAGAGCATCTTCCTCTAGGAACGAGGGCCTGTGACGGCATCTCAGGTCACTGGGACCTGCGTCCTCCTCGGGTGAGGCAGGAGCGGACTGCAGTGACCCGCGTGCCCTGTCTCTGGTCGGGAGACGGGAGGTCAGGGCGGCCTCTGATCATCAGCCGTATTTTGTCAGGTAACATAATAGAAGCTCATTCAGACGACTGAGCTGGAAACGCGTACTTCGGAGCAATTGCATTTTGTTTCGTTTCATGTGAATTCTGTGGGCAGGCCATGCATGTCCCGCTGTTTTCTCCGCCAGGTCTGTGCTCACGGGACACCTGTGTGTAGTCCCGTGGCCCTGTTGTGCGACAGACTTGTGTTGACCTGTGTCCTGGGTAAACGACACGAAGTTTATGGGTACCTGTCTCTTTCATCAAACAGGTGTTGGCAGGGTTTGTGTCGGTGAACTCTAGGGTCTGAGTAATTGTCCCTAACCTGGATGTCACAGCCCCTGAGAACACGAGAGCCGCCGCCCTGGCTTTTGGGTCACCTGCCTTCACCCCGCCACCTGTGCCCACGCGGCCCCTCACCTTGTCTGTTGCCGCGATGCCTGCAGGGCTGCTCACAGCACCTGGTGGAACGGGGCGAGAAGGGTTTCTGGGGTTGGATGTGTAGAAGCGCGTGGAGGTGGGGGAGTGAAGGGAGGGAGGGGGCACCCCCAGCACCCTCCAGTGTGGCCCTGGTTCCGGCCGGAACCAGACGGATGAGCCAGCTGTGATGGCCGAAGCGGGGTCCTGGTCTCTGGGTTCCTGGAAAACGTACCCGCCGCTCCGTGTCCATTCACCGCAGGCCCGCCCTGTGCGCATAAAGCGCGGCGCTTCCCAAATAAACCAGGCTGGGCTGCGGGCGGAGAAATTCGATTTCAAGTTCGATATCTTTTCTCTCCAGGGACGGAGGGGGCAGGAGCTAGGAGCTTTGGAATTCCAAACTTTTCCTGGTTTTTATTTTGTATTTACTGTTTCCAAAAGCTGTTGCTGGGTAAGATGCTGTGGCTTAGAAAAAGCCCGTCCTCTTTTCTTGCAAGATCATTTAGGATCACTTCAGGTGCAGAATTTTCGTAACTTTAGCAGCTGAATCACACGATAATGTTTTTATGGGGACTGAAAGTGGAATTTTGCTTGTTTATTCTTTTATCCTTGCAAGGAAAGTATAGATGGTCTTTTATCTTCAGAACTTAGAACTTGCAGTGATGTGTCATTAACTGTGTTTGAAAATATATTTTTAGACAAGCAAGGCAGAATAAATCCTACAGCCATGTGATATCATGTTCTTGTCAGAATTGCTCTTGGTAAACATTCTCTGATAGATCACTCTCCTTAAGAGGCTGAACTACCCAGCTGCTTTCAAAGGCGCTGCTTGGGTTAGTGATAAACCAGGTCACGTTACAGTAGCTATTGCTAGTCAGGGATCTGGAAAATTTAAACTGATTATGGTGTATGCGCTTTATCTAGTAAAGCATTTGGGGAGGAAGAATTTGTCCTTTTATAATTTTGATCCTCTTACAGTATTGATTGGTGTTGGTACAGTGGCAAACAAAGTCTTAAATAACTTCTTGCCTGATATACCTTTCTGCTGTCCTACCAAAATGGATTCAATTCAATCATTTCCTGTATTCTTACAGGAAATGATTGGTAAGCTGTAGCTTAGAATTTATTAAGATTGATTCTTGAAGTATTTATCTGCTGTGTGCTCTTCATGAAGGGATTTTTGGGGGCTGAGTTCTCTGCTAAACAGAACTACCTTGGAGGGTAATGTTTAACAGAATGGTTTATGGTTTACTGCACGTAATTATCTCCTTCTGTATTCTTGGACACAATTCTTTCTTTTACTTGGTGGTGGGGACTTCTAGGTGCTTTCACAAAAAGCACAGAAGAAAGAGATACTATTTAATAGGTGTTAATTGCGATCTGTTTTCTTATACTGGGAGAGAAATGTTGGTTTTAGGTAAGAGGCTGGAAAACAGGTCAGCGTATGCATGTTGGAGGTGAATACGGCCCTTTGCTGTTGATTTACATGAAATAAAATACAGCTTATGTCTAGAAACAGATTTCAGTTAAAATATATTTACAATCAGCTAATACACATTTCAAGGAAGTGTTCCCGAGGAAATGCATTGCAATGTTTCTGCCCATGATTATTTTGTTTTCACTGCTGGTAATTTCTAAACAACAAAAAAAATTAAAAACAATTTAAATTGGACACCGAATTGGTGGCAGTTTCTACACGTTTGAGGTTAGGCTGAGTAAAAACCTATAAGCCACTTTTAAACGGGATTTTTCCCTGCTGTTTATCTAAGGCCTTCTGGTGTTCCATCTTTGTTTTAAAAAAGAAATTGATGAGTCTTCATTTTCTCTGGTGTTCCCCGAGTTTTCAGTGTTTCTGAATTAGTGGAAACGTTGGCTTTCATCATCTTGGTGCAGGATGGAAAAAGAATGAAAGTAAAAACTTGTGCTTTTGTGGTTCCCGTACTGAATAGCAAGTGATTTTCTTCTATTTTTGTAAAGCCCCTCGGTGACGACAGATTTCATGGAACCGCCCAGTTTGGGGGAGATGCAGTTCTGAGCTTCTGGAAATGCGGCTCTTAATGGAAATGTTGACAAGATCATTAACTACGCTGGCAGTGCTGGCCCCTCCAGGAAGCTGGATTTACTGCCAGACCTCAGCTCTTTGTGGTGGACCCGGGGCTCCAGCAGGACACCTATCTGCAGAAAATTACAGAGCAAGCCCCTGCTCCTGTGACTTTTCTTTTTTTCCGGCTTTGTGAAGTTTCCTTTTGTAAGGACAAACAGATTGATAAGGCCACTACTTACATGAGATTTAGGAACTAGTAAATAACAAGTATCAGTAATGTATTCATTTTGGAGAGCAGGAGAAAACGCAGGTAAAGGGATGTTTCTTTTCTTTTGAGATTAAACAAAATCCATTGCCTTTATTTTCACGTGGATGCCTCTTTATTAAGTCTCCATAACCATTTTGGATTTTCCAGGATATGGAAACGCACGCTCCTTCGTTTATCCTTGGCCTTTCCTGAATGTGATCCAGAATTACATTTGTGTATTCATCTGCTTTTGTCGTTCCCCTGTGAGGTCGGATTTGACTACGAATTTTTGTATTTTAGTAAGGACGTGTGGGCAGCTTATATATTAATGTTAATTTATATTTTCTTTAGCAAGTGTCTCGCTATACTGTCTCTACCGTGAGGAAACGTTCTTCTCTCTGGAGCTAAAGATGGCCTCTCTCTCTGCTCAGCCAGCAATTTACTGGGTTTTTGACAAATTGTAGTAAACAACTTCATGGAAGATAACCTACTTGTGGAATAACGGTTAGGTCCTCTCTGCGTTTCTGCTGTAAATGGAGCAGTGATTCCAAAGCTGTGGTCTGAGGTGCAGAATGGAAGCGAGTCTTGCTTTTAAATGATCGCGGAGTTTGCGCAATAAACCCTTGTTATGGACAGTTAGTTACATGTGGGGACTCATGTTGGCACTCGCATTGATTTATTTGGGGGTGCTAAGTAATTTAAAGGAAACCTTTGTTTCGGAAGATGGACTTTTGTCACCACTGTGTCCGTGCTTTGTTCAAATCACCCTGTGTCCTGGACAAAGCGTTTTTGAGGTTTACCTTTAAAACGAGTGCTTCTGGCAGAGAAGTCCGAGGACACTGTTCCCTGGCTGCTTGGAGACAGGTCTGCCGGGTCCACTTGAGCTTCCCCCATACTCAGGGACAGCGGGTTTGTGTCCTCCTGCCCAAGCGAGGGAGGCGGCGTGGACTCGCACGTGAACGTTTCGATTCTGGTTGCTCGCGTTTGTTTCTCCTTATGAGATGGAAACGGGGTCTGCTCTATAATGGATTATTGATTTGGCTCTGCCATCAGCGCCCCGGCTCTCCAGGCAGTGAATGCACCACTTCATGGGGCGGCCCGGACCCCGTCTGGGGACTCTAAGCCCGGGATTGTTAATCTGGGGCAGATTGGCGAGTGGGGAGAGGAACTGCTCATTGTTGTTATGGAATTTCTCCCCATTTGTTCACAGAATGGGCTTTTTGTCTCCGCAGTAGATAAGCTTGTGCGGGATGTTAATGGTGTATTTTAATTCGTGGCTCATAAGACCACAGTGTCACTGGGAGGCCCATTGCATTGTCTGCTGGAGGACAAACGGGCAGTATGTGAAACTGACGGCAGCACCCACGGGCCCTGCAGCCTCACTGCCTCACGGCCGCCCTCAGGAGGCCGCTTTTAAAATTTTATGACCTGCCTTCTGGGGCCAGAATATCCTGTAAATATCTTGAGCCTTCCGTCTGCCCTGAGCTGTTTTCTTTGTAAGGGCATCTTCCCCACAGCACCGGTTCCCCACTTCTCCCGACTTCTCCTGTCCCCCACCCCGGACAGTGGCCCCCCCTGTGGGCTCAGCCCGCATGCCTGTGACTCCCGGAAGCCCCCCTCTCCCCCGGTGACCGAGGGAGAGAGAAGGAGAGAGACCAGAGGGCGTCGGGGAAGCCAAACTATCTCTTAGTATCATGACGTGGTTAATGAATGAACTCGAATTGAAGAGACGTATTTGACAAACAGCACGCGCATCAGGCTCTGCTTCCGTCGACAGAAGGGCAGCAGACCCAGTGTGGGAAACGCCCCTTCCAGCTTTCCTGCAGCCCCTCGTGCCCCCCTGAGGTCTGCAGTCTGATTTGGGTCCCTTTAAAGAAACTTGCACAGTTGTTTTGTTAGGCAGATTACTCTAAATATTAGAGGTTATTTAAAAAAAAAAAAAATCAGCGTTCTGATTCCTTTTCGAGGACGACTTCGACAGAACTGACTTCGATGGTTTTGAGGGAAAATCAGTACAAAACCGTTTGGCTTTCGCTTTGTGTTGGTTTACTTCACAGAGCAGAAAATGGCAAGATTTCCTGTAGAGTCAGAGCTATGCTTACTGTGTAAAAATACAGGATGTTCTACCTTCTCCCCCTGAGAACGCCACATTTAGTTGGTCAGAAAATGATTGTTTAAACTGGGGAAGGTAAACCCCGGCGGCCTTACTGGATTTTTGCCCTGGGACGCGATGGGAGGCTCCTCCCGAGAGCCCGTGTCTTCGTGGCTGCTTCGTTTTGGCTGCGATGGCTGACTTTGCATTGTCTGCACCAAGCCTGGGCCCCATGGAGCTTTGGGGAGAGATCCCTTGAATGTCTCCGGGGCAAGCCTCTGAAACACCGGCAAGCAGCCTCTTAAAATACTGCTCTCATGTGGACCGTTTCATATTATTCAGATGATTCTTCTTTCTTTGACTTTCAAATACTAGAATTTAACAAAAGGTAATTTTCCCAAAGTGCATTCCTTAGAGACTTTTGAGCTTCCTGGGGGCCTGGAGAGGGGGAGGGGAGGGGAGGGATGGGGATGGGGGAGGGCCCATCCGGGTGCCGCAGAGCAGCTCTGCTTCCCATTGTGCTACTTACTGGAGTTGCAAGTGGGAGTTATTTTTTAACTTCTTTTGTGAAAAACATCCAAAACCCTTAAAAATGGAAAGAGTAACTAATGAACATCTATACACCCACCATCTAGCCCTAGCAGTTGTTATAGCATGATGATATATCTGCCTTCTCCTCTCTTTTGTAAACCACCTCTGAAATATTTCATTACACATCTCCAAAAACTAAGAAAGTTCTCCTGTGTTACAGACCTAGCGAAAGTAATAGTAATTCTCAAATATGGTCTAATACCCAGTCTGTATTAAAGCTGACTTCGTATGGAGTCTGGAGCTGGGACAGGTTTGAACTTGTGTGCTGTGGATGATGATGGCTGTTCGTGGAATACTTTGTATTAAATAACTTCTGTGGTGAACCTGTCAGGGCCCAGTGAATACACACGGGTTACTATTTAGCCATTTCTAACACAGCTTCCTGAACTATTATTTCCTCCTTTTGAATTGATTAAACCAAACAGTGTCACTGCCAGTGACTAGGTATCTTTGGGTAGTGCCCTGACATCTCATTCATTTATTTAGCAATTATTAATTTATAATAATACCTACCATATGTTGGCCATTTGCTGTGTGCTCAACGTCGCACCATGCATGCATTACTTTAAATCTCACAGAAATACTGTAATATAGTTCTCATTACCATCATTTACATCTTAAAAATGAAGAAATGGACTGGGGAACTGAGAGGTTGAGACACTTGCTCTCGGTCACACAGCTGATCCCAGGGAATGGCAGAACTGAGTTTGGACCTCGGGTAGCTGGACCTCGGAGCTCCCGGTCTGGACCACCTCTCACGGTGCCCGCTCCCTGCTCGGCCCTGCGCTGGTGTCAGGACTCAGTGGTACTTGGTGGGTCTGCCTTCACAGAGTAGGATGCCTCACACAAGAGTGACCAGTTACAGAAGGGGTAATAGAAGCATGTCCAGGCACGAGCTGCGATAGGGCCAAGGCTGGGGAGTGGGGACCATGCCTGACCCGGTCACAGGGCGAAGGGGGTCAGGAAGGGTCTCTTAGAAAGACCACACCTGAGAAGGTGGACGGCAGGTGGGACCCGCACACCTGAGGGTTCCGAGGTGGGAGTGGACGCACATCCAGCTGGGGTGTGGGGCAGGTGCAACGGCCATTGGCTGGGGGCCCGGGGACCCCAGCAGTACGGGGGTTCAGGGCCTTAGAAGCCCCCTTGGGGGAGTTCGGGCCTCATCTTCAGGGTGTGCAAAGCCTGCGAAGGGTTGAAGCCTCAAAAGAGGTCGCCCAGCTCCTCTGCATTTGGGAAGATGATCTTGGTTTGAGATGAAGGGGAGCGTGTGGATTCAAGAGTGAATTGGAGGTCCAGCCAGCAGGATGATGGGGTTACCCCTGGGTGTGGGCGAGAGGGCTGGGGGTTGCTCTAAAGGCTAGCTGGGCCCACACCCACCTGGGTTTCCCTGGGGAGACCCGGCCACCCTTGGCCAGGGCAGGTCATCACTTCCCTTCCTGCTCTGCTGCTGTTCTCTGTGTGGTTATGTGTTTCCTTCTGACGTTTGGGTCCCTCGAAGCCAAGCCTGTTGCTTAGTTATCCGAGCCCTTAGGCCCCATAAGTGGCCTGGCGCCCAGCAGCTCTCAGGGATGGTGATGAAACCCTCGTTAACTCGCCCCGCGACCGTGCCGTGGGGCTTCCACCGTGGGAGCTGTCACGGGAGGGCGTGCGGGACAGTGACGGACTGTGGTCCCACGTGGGTTCTTACAGATCTGACAGCTTCTTCACAGGGCTTTTCCTGCTGGTGTGTGTCCTGGATCCCAGCCCTGCAGGGCTTGTTCTGGAAGGAGTTACTGTCGGCAGGTGGAGTCAACCAGGTCCTTGGAGCTGTTTCACAAGGTCACCAAGGGATGCTGCAGGAAGTGACTTTTCTGCCTTCTGTTAGTTCCAAGACTCAGTTCCCAGGGTCCTCACTTACAGAAGTGATTTATTCGTTGAAACCTTTACCCACAGATTAAATGTATCCCAAATCCAGTGAGTATAAGCAGTCTTGAGAAAGTCAACTTATTTCATTTGTGCTGTGCAGGCATGAAAAGAAAGAATCGAAAAGAAAGAATCTAAGGTATGGCAGTGCCCTTACATATATGCATTTAGGCCTGGTGCTTTATTTATTTATACCCTCCCATGATGATGTCTTAAAGTTTAGCTACATATTTTATTTTCAAAACGTTTATATTTTGCCCTCTCTTAAACCCCTCCCCCATCTCCATGATAATGCATTTTATGTTATGAATACAGATTTATATTTTCTGTAATAAACATTTTACTTTTTCCTGTTGTTATGTTATCATAAAATTATATAGGCAATATATATAAATATTTATGTAATGTGAAATTACCTAAATTTTTCAAAGAAACTTACTTCCAAAATTATGGAAGGCATTTTAAAAAAGTAGCTTCAGACTGTTTGTCACATCCCTATGAGACACACACACACACACACACACACACACACACACAGGGAGAGATGCATTGGAAATCTATTTTAAAACCCTAATCAGCAAGCCATTTTTATGCCTAAACAATTAAATTATAGGCTTGTCTGGCAAGTTCCCATTTACAGCCTTGGAAAAAGTTTGTAATACAATAACAACAAAACTGTGGTTCTTTATGGGCAAAATATGATTCAAATGGGGCTATGCTCTGTGTATGTACATGGGTCGTATGCCAGCTGAAACACACGTGTGGATTTTCTCTCCCCTCTACCTCCTAATATTTGTGTTGCTAGAAGACTTTCTTTAATCGCTCTGGTCTGAGTAAAAAGCTAGCATTTACTTACACCTTTTGTAAGGCTAGTTATCTTTAGGTTAATGTGTTGCAGGAAAAGTTGGAACACCAAGCCGCACCCGGTGTGCGTGTGCCTGTGAGAATAAAATAGGGACAGCTCGGTACCGGAATGTATTTGGCTGAAACCAGGTAGTGTGACACTATCACGGGGCCGTGTTTGGATGAGAACCTCTCACCACTAGAGACCCCAATCAATGTTGACAAACCGTCTGAGACCCTCCTGGCTCACAGAGGCTGGTGGGCTTTTTTTTTTTTAAAGGACAGCAGAGTCAGTGCTGTGGGTTATGGGGCTAATAAGGTTCCCCTAAGTCTTCTAACTGGGGCGGCTGCCCTGCTGCATTTTCACATTGGAAGTTCTGAGGACACCATTCTTGTTCTTTTGGGGAAAAGAATTTTTGCCTGCAGCTGAAAAGAATGATCACGAAGATCTGTTGATCTGGCCACTGACTAAGGAAAGCCAGTTGTGGGGAATTCCTTTTTGACTGTTTCTTTAAAGGTTTGCAAGAAACTTTGCCAGTCGACTGTGGGCTTCAGGAAGGGGGCCACTTAGTGGCCTCTTTCAAGTGGAGCCAGTTTTGTTGATGTTATGATTTCCTTAAGATAATGGTGTTTTGAGCTTAAGTGGTCATTACCCTTATGGTATTTTTCCATTTTTCCATTTTCCCCCTGCAAATATTTTTTAAGTTCTTTAAAAAGACACCCCCTGTCATTCTCACAGGGATTGACAGCAGGGCTCGGTGTTGAAAGATGGGGGTGGGCAGAGAAGTGGTAAACAAAAGAGAAAGAAGAGCTGGTTGTGCTGATTCATGGGCACCCTAAAGGCCCTTGCTTGATCATTTTCCTGTAAATTGCAGGGCTCCGCTGCCTTTGCCAGCTTTTAAACAAGTTTTGCAGGAAGCCCGAATAAGAAGTGAAAAGTGTATTCTCTAGTGTTTGGGTTTCTTGAGGGGAAGTGTCTAGGCTTTGGCTGGGGGTTTGGGGGTGTTGGGGAATCAGAAATTTTACACATCAAGGCTGCAATGAGGCAATGGGATGTGGATTTCTCTGGTAGCAAAGATGGCAGCGCTAAAGCCTCTTTACATGTGCAGAAGAGACTGAGGTCCCCCATGGGAAGAAGGGGGCTGTGCTCACATCTGATCCTCTTTGCACTTTGCTCTGGGCTTGCCCACCCGGGATGCGACCTGGTAGTAGAAGCGAGGCCCCGTTGGGCAGGTGCTTTATTGTCCATGGACTGTTCGCTCTGCACTGTGACTGGGGTCTGAGCAGCACTTGGAGGAGGTGCCTTGCAAGGGGCTTCGGTGCCACACGGCTTCCTCCTGTCCTTTCCTGACTGTCGGCACCTGACAGGTGAGGGCACGCCTGGGTGTGAAGGACACCTCCTGAAATTGACACGCTGGCAAACGGGGGACGGGACTCCCGGGCTGGGCTCTGCGCCACACCTGGACGGCACGGAGGTGGGGTCTCTGTGCGGATCCCCAGCGCAGCTTCTTGGCTTCGAGAGCCCTTAACTTTCTACGGCTGCCGGCAGCGCCCCAGATGGCAGGGAGAGTAGCAGAGAAGGAAGGAAAACTCACAGAGTGCGTTTTTGGTGATTTGAACAACTCTTCTCACTTGACAATTTCATTTTATTTCCAGGTGCATTTGTAGGTTGCCTTTTATGAACCTTATCTAGCTGAGCATTCATGCTCCGTGAATCTTGTCTTCGTGGCCGGGTTTCGGATGTTTAATTCCCGTGAACTGGAGAAGTTCTGACATTTAACATCCTTTATGAACCAACTCAGTGGTCCAGTGAAGTCTGTCAGATTCCTTCAGAGACACCAGTTTCTGCTGTTTTAGTTGTTTTTTCCTCTGTAAATTTATTCTAGACGGTTCTTTAAACTCGGAAGATTTTTGTACCCAGATTAGGTCACTAAGTTAAATGTAAATAGTATGTTTTATTTATATTTTTATATATTATATCAAATTCAACATTTGGGGGACTGAAATAAGCCCTGGGATGGCACGGGATGCATGCAAATCATTTGTCTTATAAAATCATCATGAATAATATGCAGCCGTCTAAGACCAAAACAGCTCGAAAAAACAAAGCAGCTTAAATTGTCATGAAGAAGTGTTCTTATTCACCTCATTTGTTTATCCAAGTTTAGGGGAGATTTTATTTATTTTATTGGGAGTTTCCCGTCTCACCTCTCTCTCTCCCTCTCGCCTGGGGTGTGGGAGTGGCTCTGTACCCATAGGTGTAAACAGTAAGGAATATCTGTGAGCAGCTGTGCTTCCTGCTGCTTTCCAGAGTTTGTTGCTCAGACTGAGTTGGTTTCTTTAGGTGCCTGGGAAACTTGCTAGCATGACGCTTTCTCGAAAGAAGTTTGAGAATACATCATCTAAATGAGATTTCTGCCTCTGGCGTGGGTCTTCGGGAGGAGGCATTTGGAGAACAGGAGGTGTGTTGTTTTTTCAGAAGGCGTCTGTCCCTCGTGGTGAGTGGAGGAATAGAGTGTCATCTATTGGAACTCCTGGGGATGTTTGGGTGACACCCTCCCGCCCCCTGCCTTCCACCCTCCGCCAGCATCCTTCTCTGAGTCGGCTCGGGGAAAAACATGGCAGGTCGGACCACCCAGAGCAAACAACGCGTTGCTGGCCTGGCCTCCTCTCTGAACAAACGATGTGCGTTGTACACTGTCTGCTTGACAACCAGAAACACATAGCTTCTTCACATTTTGTTGCTTTTCGAACATGAGTTCTTAGTGTGCATGAGGTTGAAACTTTGTAAAAAATGTGGCTTCCTTTCTACATGTTACAGCTTTTTTGAAAAAGAAAAATCTGTCCATCTAGGCGCCTCTCTGTGCAAGTCTGGAGCCCCCAGTAGGGAGACCCTCAGAATCATTAACTCAGTTACTTCTGTTTAGAGATAAGAAGGATAAACAGACTGGGCCCCAGGGGCCTGCGTGTGTGGCTGTTCTCCCCACTGCCCCACCCCTGCTTGCTTTTTTTAAAAAAAAATTTTCCTTGAAGTATAGTTGAGTTACAGTGTTGTTGTGTTAATCACTGCTGTACAGCAAAGCGACTCAGTTATACATATATATATATACCCATCAAAATACCGTACAGAAAGACACTTTACCTCTCAACATCCCTTCTGGTCCGCTGTTTTCTTTATTCTCCGTATCGTTGAGTCAGATGGAAATTCCTGAGATAGCTGCTTGTCAGTGTGTACTGTCTTGGGCCTGTTGGGCTGTTTACAGGCATCTGGGCTGGCTTCCCTGCAGCCCAGATCGTTGCCCGACGCGTGCCAGGCACAGCGCTGCGCAACCCCGTCCACTTCCCCTTCGCCTGCGTCTGGAGGAGCAGCCCAGAGCTGCCCCGGCCCCTCATTCTCCAGGGGGTGGACAAGCATCGTAGCGACAGTGACCACACAGCGTGACCCCTGCTCCTGCGGGGGCTCAGACCCCGCCTCCCATGTGAGGACCTGCCGGGGTCGGGAGGGTGTCTGCACTGGGGTAGCACTCGGCCCTGCGGCCAGTGCAGGAGAGAAGGGACAGGACCAGGTCGGGAAGGGCACTGTGAGGCCAACCGGGGAGGGGTCTGGGCTTTATCTAAGAGGCAGCGAGGACCGAATGTCGCGGTGGAAACGGCCTGGCGGTCACACACCCCTGGGAGTGGTGTCCGTCGGGGCAGCCGGCGTGGGCTGCTAGGTGCTGGAGCAGCAGATTCAGGCCCAGATCGGGAAGGACCTCAGGGTTCTGTTCCTGCCCTTCCTCGTTGCCTCTCTTTCACTAAATCGTCTGTGTTTTCACCGAGACACAAAGATGCATTTGTAAAGCGCCTTTTCCGGCTGTGAACGCCCTCCTCGCAGCTCACGTGTCCCGCACGTGCCCCCGCGTCTTGCCGTCCTCCGCCTGGCCTGTGTCTCTGCCCTTCATTCTCAGACGCGCTCCTGTCCCGTCGCCCGCGTGCCTCACACTCTCGCGAACTGTCTCACCACAGTCTTTCCTTAAACATTGGATAGCTTTGATAAAAAATTATTCTAGGGTGCAGTCATTTACTATGATTTATTTTAATGATTTAGCACACAGTTATTATCAGTCATTAATTGTTTAATTACCGATTTTTTAAAGGGAAGCAGCTGCTCGCACGTCTGTTTAAGCTTTCGTGGGTGCTTCCTTTCTTTAATTTGGACGGGGCTGGTTTTCTGAAGGAGGAGCGTGCAGGTCGCTGTCCGCGGATGTTACCGGGCCCCTGTCTATGCGGGGAAACCTGGTTCCTAAGATCTCCGTGTCTTTTCTGTTCCAGGTGCTTGCTGCCCTCTGCCATGCTCTCCAGGTAAGACATGCCCCTCCGCGGGGCAGGCGCACTTCTGCAGCCGGCAAGCGGGAGGCTCGCCTGAACATGGAGAGATAAGACGCAGGCCCGCGTGACCGAGCGCCGTGCCCGCCCCGGCCGGGCGAGCCCTCGTCGTCGAGATGGACCGCCCCCGAGAGGCCGAGACGGAGCTGAGGAGGGGCCCCAGCCCACCCAGGGCCAGCAGGAGCCCCGAGGCGGACGGGGACAAGACGCTGAGCCACAGCTGCTGCATCTGCGGCAAGAGCTTCCCCTTCCAGAGCTCCCTGTCCCAGCACATGCGCAAGCATACGGGCGAGAAGCCCTACAAGTGTCCCTACTGCGACCACCGGGCCTCCCAGAAGGGCAACCTGAAGATCCACATCCGCGGCCACCGCACGGGGACTCTGATCCAGGGCCACGAGCCCGAGGCGGGCGAGACGCGCGTGTCCGAGGGCCTGGACGGCTGCGCCAGCCCCACGAAGAGCACCTCGGCCTGCAACAGGATCCTGAACGGCGCCAGCCAGGTGGACAGCGGCAAGATCCTGCTGCGGAGCAGCAGGAAGGAGGCGGCGGGGGCGGCGTGCGCGGCGGAGGAGGCCACGGCGGCGGGGGCGGGGCAGTGCTCCTTCTGCAAGAGCAAGTTCGAGCGCAGGAAGGACCTGGAGCGGCACGTGCACCAGGCGCACAAGCCCTTCAAGTGCCGGCTGTGCAGCTACGTGACCCTGCGGGAGGAGTCCCTGCTCAGCCACGTCGAGAAGGACCACATCACGGCCCAGGGGCCCCGCGGCGACGCCTTCGCGGAGAACGGCAAGCCTGAGCTGCCCCCCGGCGAGTTCCCCTGCGAGGTGTGCGGCCAGGCCTTCAGCCAGACCTGGTTCCTGAAGGCGCACATGAAGAAGCACAGGGGCTCCTTCGACCATGGCTGCCACATCTGCGGCCGGAGATTCAAGGAGCCGTGGTTCCTGAAAAACCACATGAAGGCGCACGGCCCCAAGGCGGGGAGCAAGAACAGGCCCCGGAGCGAGCTGGACCCCATCGCCACCATCAACGACGTGGTGCAGGAGGAGGTGATTGTGGCCGGCCTGAGCCTCTACGAAGTCTGCACCAAGTGCGGAAACCTGTTTACGAACCTGGACAGCTTGAACGCGCACAACGCCATCCACCGCCGGGTGGAGGCCGGCCGGCCGCGGGCCCCCGTCGGGGAGGGCCCGGCGCCCGGCCCCGCCGACTCCCAGCAGCTCTTCCTTCAGTGCCTGAACCTGCGCCCGGCGGCCGGCGCGCCCGCCCGCGGGCAGGCCGGGCGGCGCGTGGCCGAGCTGGATCCGGTCAACAGCTACCAGGCCTGGCAGCTGGCCACGCGGGGCAGGGTGGCCGAGCCGGCCGAGTACCTCAAGTACGCGGCGTGGGACGAGGCGCTGGCTGGGGACGTGGCCTTCGACAAGGAGCGGCGCGAGTTCATCCTGGTGAGCCAGGAGAAGCGCAAGCGCGAGCCCGAGCCCGGCGCGCAGGGGCCCCCGCGCAAGAGGGCGGGCGCGCCCGGGGACCCCGCGCCCGGGCCCCCGGACCCCCGG
>NC_041232.1:85835792-85846885 GCF_002837175.3 Physeter macrocephalus | reverse complement strand
CGGACCCCCGGCCGGCCGCGCGCCCCAGCCGCCGCGCCGCCGCCCCCGCCGGCCACGGCAAGTCGTCCGAGTGCTTCGAGTGCGGCAAGATCTTCCGCACGTACCACCAGATGGTGCTGCACTCGCGGGTGCACCGCCGCGCGCGCCGCGACCGTGACCGCGACGGCCCCGGGGACCGCGCGCCCCGCGCCCGCTGCGGCTCGCTCAGCGAGGGCGACTCAGCCTCACAGCCCAGCAGCCCCGGCTCGGCCTGCGCCGCCGCCGACTCCCCGGGCTCCGGCCTGGCCGACGAGGCCGCCTACGAGAGCGGAGAGGAGAGCGCGGCCCACCCTGCACCAGGTGAGCGCGTGCGCCCAGGTGGTCCAGGCGCGGGTAAGGTGGCCTCGGGCCGTCCCGGTCCCGCCGGTAGCCCTGTGCCTGGGTCGCCTTTGCCCAGGTATCCCACGTCCAGCTGGCTTGGGCTCAGGTAGCCCTGTGTCTGGGTTGCCTCATAGCTAGGGGGCCCAGGTCCAGGAAGCCCTTGCCCGGGTAGCTCACGCTCAGGTGGTCCAGGCTCAGGGAGCTCTGTGCCCGATGGCCCTGAGCCGGGGAAGTCCAGGCCCAGGAGACCGCCGCCCGGTGGCCCAGACCAGATAGTCCTGGTTCGCCCGTCAGCCACGCCCAGGTAGTTGAGGCTCGGGTAGCCCTGTCCCTGGTGACCCAGGTCTAGCTAACCCTTGCCCAGGATCTCATGGTCAGGGAATCTGGGCTGAATTAGCCCTGCCCCCAGGTGACCCGGCTCCCTGGTTTCCTAGGCCCACATAGTTTTGGTGCTCAGGTAGCCTCCTACTTAGGTGGCCCTACGGCCAGATTAACCCTGTGCTTGGTGCCTTTTCCCAGGCGTCCCAGGCTCTGGTAGACTGGTACTCAGGTAGTCTGCGCCCGGTGTGTACTTGGAGCTCCTGTCAGTTCCACTTGAGGCTTCTGTTTGCTGACTGCCCATAGTGTTTGCATAAATCCGCACCTTTGGCTATGAAGGTGATGGTCTCTCTGGGGCATCAGACATTTCTGAGCAAAGAACAGGTGATGGAGCCCCTCCAAGATGTGCCCATTTCTTCTCGCCATCACCTGGGGCACACATGCTTTCCTCTGCCCCTCTCCTTGCACCAGACAGCTGAGTGAAAGAGGAACTTCGGATTGTGTGCAGTTATGATTAATCTCTTTAGATTCAAGTAACCCTGTGGGTTTAGAGACGGCTAATTGAAACCAGATTACTTTCAGACTGCAGCTATGTAAATATTTAAAGATGCTTGGCCAACTTTATTTTCATCATTTTCCTGTTTTTTAAAATAAATTTTTAAACATTTGGATATTTTCTTCATAATTTTTTGTTTTGGGTAATTCTTTGAAGTGTAAGGTGATGTTTCAGTTACAAACTTGTAACTTTCTCCGCCTAGCCAGGAATGTTTTTCTCTTCTCCCTGAAAATTGGTTAATGGATGTTGCTTTTACTGAAAGGTCAGAGGCGACAGAGATCCAAGTGGTTCAGCTGGGCTTTTTATATTCTGTAGTGAGGAATACTGCTCCTGTGCATGTCTTAAAAAAACCCACAAACGTATGTCATCTTTCCCTTATAAAAGATTTAGCCAGTTCTGAACAGAGTTTATTACAGGTCTATACAACGTTTTGTGTGAGCATCTGATACGCTCAAGTATACGTGGAGTCAGTAAAAGTGTAGAAAAAAGTTGCTTCTTTGCTCCTATAAGGGCAGTCAATCTATGCTGAATCTGCACATGTGCGTATGTAGGTAAATGAAAATAACACGTTTTTTTAAAATAATTCATTTATTTTTGGCTACGTTGCGTCTTCGTTGCTGCTCGCTGGCTTTCTCTAGTTGTGGCTCGTGGGCTCTAGGGCGCAGGCTCAGTAGTTGTGGCGCACGGGCTTAGTTGCTCTGCGACATGTGGATCTTCCTGGATCCGGGCTTGAATCTGTGTCCCCTGCATTGGCAGGTGGATTCTTAACCACTGTGCCACCAGGGGAGCCCCCCCGCCTTTTTAAATTAATTAATTTATTTTTGGCTGCATTGGGTCTTCCTGGCTGCTCAGGGGTCTTCTCTAGGTGCAGAGAGAGGGGGCTCGTATCTTGCATTTCGTTTCTTAGTCATTAACCTGTGGGAAGGAACAGTATGATATACTGTTCTCTGAAAATGCAGTGCTAGTTCTGTGAGCTTTTTTGGGTTCTTCTAGCAGCTTGTCACGTAAGATGTGGGGAACCCAATTGTGACCCCCTGGGTGGCATTTTTAAAGATTAATTTTTGTTTTTCCTTTTAAAAAATGTTGACAACTATAGATTTTACTGGTCACGTTCCAATAGCACTACGGCTACTTTTTGGAGCACATTGGATGAAATATTAAAGCTGACGATAATTGTTTTCCTACTTTGAGGACAAATATTTTTAATATTTGGAAAAGCTGTCCTTACCCCCGTCTATTACGATGGCAGTTAAATGATTAGTAATAAGCTAATTCAGTAGTGCTTTTAATGTCAAGATGGTGGGAAAGATCAAATTACGTTCACTGTAAGTTGGAATTTACTCTTTTTGTTCCTTCTCAGGTTCATTAAATTTTAGAGATTATCATTTACTTTTTAATGAGATTATATCTCTTTTCTCTGTATTAATCAACTTTTGGAGAAATGTGATATCTCAGGTGATTCCATAACAAGATTATATATGGTGTGGGTATAACAAGTTGACAACAGAATATTGGAGCTTATTGAGAGACTAGAAAAAGAAATTTATGGCATGACAGTGGCATAAAATATTGAAGAACATTGTAGGTCTGCACGGGTCACTTTTCGTAGCCCCAAAGGACAGTAGCTTTCCTCCTAAAAACACAAACTTTATATCACGGCAGGCCTTTAATGCTCTAGCTGGCATTAAATCGCTGCTTCGTGGATGCCCCTTAAGGAGAGAGATGTGTTATATGGATTTAATACTCACAAAGCAGTCTCATTAGCAGGGATTGGCAAGGCAGCTACTTTGGAAGAGCAAATGGGTATGTTGAATCCTCTGTTTTGATCTGCAGTGAGCCTTTCTCTTGTTAAAAAATGCATTCAGCTTCGGAAAATACTTGCCTTTCTGGGCACCAAAAGATGACTTAGACCTTTAAACAGTGACATGACTAATAAATTCTCAGAACCTTGATGGGATGACCGGTCCAAATGATTAGAGGAAACATGTAGAAATTGAGGGACAGAAGATCATACTGTCTCAGAAGCATGATTCCGGCTACTTGTAGTAGCACAGTTGACATTGGAGTTCAGATCTCTGTGGCCCTTCCAGTAAATCCCCATATTGTGCCATCATTTTCCCCACAGATCTGTTGACATCCAGGGGCGGAAGTGAATGCTGCTCCTGGATCTAGTGATAATTTGCATTATCAGATTAATTGAAAGAAACTTGCTTTTTTCATGAAATATTCTTTGTCGAGTGTTGCGTCTACTCCTTCGGAAAGCTCTGATTGTCCCGTTACCTTTATTTCCACCTAAGACCGGTTCCCAGCAGCCCTTGTTAGAGACTTAAAATAGTCTAAGAGCGAAGTTGTGAATAAAATTCAATAACTTAAAATGTGTTACTGAGCTAGGTTTAAATCTTCATTGAGAAAGTGACATGGCACTGATAGAAAGTACCCTTCTGGAGTTCACAAAAATTAATCCTTCTGGGCTTCCCTGGTGGCGCAGCGGTTGAGAGTCCGCCTGCCGATGCAGGGGACGCGGGTTTGTGCCCCGGTCCGGGAGGATCCCACGTGCCGCGGAGCGGCTGGGCCCGTGAGCCGTGGCCGCTGAGCCTGCGCGTCCGGAGCCTGTGCCCCGCGACGGGAGAGGCCACGGCAGTGAGAGGCCCGCGTACTGCCAAAAAAAAAAAAAAAAAAATCCTTTTCATTAGGGAAGAGGAGCACTGAAAGGGCATATAGTTGAAATTTAGAAAAATTAGCATTTTCAAACACAAAGCAGAGTATGGGTGCTCAGAATTTATTCCTGAGGACAGGTCAACAGGCCAAAGTGGAATTCTGCTTAGAAAGCGTTAGGATGACTTAGGAGTGGTAAAAGCCTGCTGACTGTGTCTCAAAAGGGCTCTCTTCATGAAGTCCCTGTACTATAAGACGTGGTGCCCTTGGGAGAAGCCTTGCCTGGTGCTGGGGGCCTTGCCTTGATGCAGAACCCCTTCCTACTGTTGATCTGCGTACTGTTTTGGCTAAAAGGTGACTACCCCAGGTACTTTTTAATTGAAGTATAATTGCTTTACAGTATTATATTAATTTTAGGTGTACAACCTAGTGATTCAGTGTTTTTATAGATTATACTTCATTTAAAGTTGTTACAGAATAATGGCTCCGTGTCCCTGTGTTTTATAGTATATCCTTGGTTTTGACTATTTTTTGTTATTCTAATTTCTATCGCGTCAAGCGTATAGTCTCTTGAGCCCACCCTCTCTCTATGTCTTTGGATACTGATTGTAACTTAATTGATAGTAAAACCCCAAGTTTTGAAGTTGCAAATGTGAAATTGCAAATATTTGATTGTTTTTGACTGACAAACCCTATGGCTCAACCTAATAGAATAAACAGTTCTTAGAGCAAGTGCCATAGCGTTACATGTAGTTGGAAGAAGTTAGGAGAGAGTTTTCCAAATTAAAAAATACAGTCAAGGGAAGAAAAGATAATTAGAAGGAAGATTTATTTCAGAAAGCCTCCACTTTCTCATGTTTCTGCTTGCTGCTGCCAGGCCAAAGTCTCGGATGTTAGAGCTCATCTTCTTTCTGCCGTCATTGCAAGAAGAGCCACAGTGTTTTGATTATAAAATGTTCGTTGAGCACGTGCTTTGAGACTGACCGACTGTTGTCCACACATTTGTGCGCGGCGGGTCAGACGGGTCAGGCTGTGGTCGTGCAGCTCTCCAAAAGGTTAACCAGCCAATCTGCTTCTTTTTTTTTTTTTTTTTGATAGACCATGGACGGTCATCAGGAGAGCTTAGGGAGGAAACGTTGTTACACGTCCTCCCATTGAAGCAGGATTTAGGGGGAATCAAGGGACAAAGGTCAGGGTGTGGGGTGTGAGGTGGGCCTGGGAGGGGCGTTTGCAGTGGCGGCCCGGCCTGCTGGGACGGGAGGCTGTTATTGTTGCTTATTCTTAGCATTTACTTTGCGATAGAGCAGAAGGAGCTCCAAGGGGACGGATCCTCTCCATCGTCCTTCCCGGGGCAGGGCGAGCACGTTCTGAGCAGGGAAGCTGGGGCCTGTTCGCAGCCCCGCCCGGTTCCCATCTCCATTGCGCAGTGATCGGGAAGGACTTTTGTCTTAACGCAGGGCTTCATCGGGCCTCCCCCCTGCCCAGGAGGCTAAAGATGACCCCACAAAGAACAAGGGGTAGGAGACCAAGGAGGAGAGGACATGAATGAAGTGAGAGAATGGGAAATAGAATGCGTGTCACCGGGGGAAAGCAGCAGGTACATCTGGGAACAGCCCTGTACAATTACAAACCCTGTGATCCTGAGCGGTGTCAGTCCTACGTGGTACCGGGGCCCCCCATTGGATAGGAGCCTTCGGAATTGGTACAAGTGAAATCAGGAGGTCAGCTCCCCTCGGACGCTCTTCAGTCCAGCTCGCCGGGCCCAGTTTCCTCAGCACACAGGCATCTTGAGCGGTACCTAATAAATGTCCATACGCAGGCTGGTCGGCCACTCTGGAAGTGCCCCGGCCGTGGTGATGCTGGCGCAGGTGCCAGGCCACAGAGCTTGGGATGCTCTCTGCCATGTGCCAGCGAGCGGCCGGAGCACAGCACCAGGGTGGGGACCGGTGACGGGGAGAATCCGGACAGCAGAGATGGAGATCAGGGAAGAGCTGGTTGGTTCCAGATTACAGAAGAGGGACCGTAAACTGCAGACAGATGCCTTTCAGCCAGATGTGAGGGTGACACCACCCTTAGTGTTTTCTACTGTCCTGAGCATCGAGGAATTTACTTAGTTGGGAATAAAGTGAGACTTGAAAACCCTCCTCTTAAATTCTTATTCAGCAGGAGAGTGCAGTGAAGTCCTTTACGAAAAATATCCAGCTGCACTTGACAGCCGACTGCAGAATGCCCTGTGGTTTAGTCAGCGTCTTAGCAACCAGAAGCATCTCTGTCAGCACGCGCACGGAGACGACGGTAATTATTCCCTGGCCCTGTGGTCCCCTGATATGCCTCCGAATTATCACGGGAAGATTGCATTATGATGAGAGTAGTGCCTTAGAAGCGTGCTTATCATATTCGGATTCTTCAAACATTGGTCACCTGTGCATGGCGTGCATGCTCCTGTTTGCTGGAACACAGCGCTGCATCCCCGACCCTCCAGAGTGGATTTATTATGCTGTGAAACGCGTTACACTCTGGAGATTACGTTCTGGACTTTTTTCCTGACGCTGAGACACACACGTGGGACGCGCGGTCCTCAGCGTCGTTAAGCAGACGCCGTGCAGACCCTTTTGTTTGTTAGCAAAGTTCAAACACTCGCTTCCTTGTCTCTCTGTCTCCATCTCTCTCTCTCACCCAAGACAGAATCATAGAATTTTAGAGCTGGGAAGGAGCTGAGGGATGTTGGTCTGCTCCCCCATTTTAACAGAGAGGAAGCCAAGGCATAGGGGGAATCACTGTAATTTGCCCAGAGCCGCCAGGTGTGTCCGTTGCCTGAGGACAGCATGGGTGGTGGAAGGCACGTGAGCGGGGTCGCCTAGGTTGTGGCCCTCCTTTCGCACGAAGTAGCTGTGCGTCTCCAGTCCTCAACGCCTGGGCGTCCGGCTTCCTGGGTGGTACTCTGGGGGCTGGCATCGCCACCAGCGGGGTTGTGGCCACCGTGTCCCTGTTTGGTGCCCGGCGTGGCCTGGACGTCCTGTCCACACGGCTCTTGTTGGTACAAGAGCTAGAACCAGAATCAGGGTCCAGGGGGTCCGTCTCCCGGCCTAGGAGAGGGTGTGGGTCCTGGCTTGTCGCTTGAGGGGCAGAAGCGTGTGGTCCCAGGATGGCTCGGGCCCCGTCCAGGGCTCCAGGTCCCCAGTCTCCACTCCCACCCACCCTGGAGGCGACGGAGATGGAGGTAGCCCTGCCGAGCTCTGTGGAAGCCCGTGCTTGGCGGTGTGGGGTGCCGGCTTCACCCCGTCACCAGGAGGCTGCCTGCCTGCGGTAAATATCGAGTGGGCGTTGTCTGAAGGCAAAATTAACGATGTTCCTGGATGCCAGGAAAAACGCCTGCACTGTGTTTACAGAGTCTTGTTTCATGTGACTGCTTTTTAGTCTTTTCCGTCTCTGCTTCACATCCTAAATCCTGTTATTTCTGTCCTGTTGCCCTGCTAGACTTAGTTTTCCCCAGTCTGCGGTATGGGTGATGCTGGCTACCATTTTCGGCTCCTTCCCTGTGGTTCACATGTCACGAAGAGGACCTTGGTCTCCTCCAGTTCAGACAGGAGCTTGTGACTTCTCATGTGAAGCGTGAGACCCCTCTTGGTAGATGTGACCCATCAGTAGTGAGTAGAAACAACTGAATTTGGGTCTTTCACCCCAGTCCCCTGAGATGTGGCCTTAACATGTGAAGCGGTGGATTGAACTGATTTTGCTTCTGAACCATCAGTTGCTGATCAGTGGGGGTGTGTCCCGGTCAGCTCTGCAGGAGGATGACCCTGGGCTTTGGAAGTGAGGTTCACACCTGCTGAGCCGGGGAGTCACCCCGAGACGGTGCCTTGTCCCAGCTGTTTTAGACACGTCATTCCAACCAGCGCTGACGCCCCCGCCTGTGTCTGTGATCAGAAGCGTGATCATAACGTTTGTCTGGACCTGTGATGGGGCACACCTGACAGCACCCCTTCTTCACACCGTTGGTTGAAAGTGCACAGGTGGCTGATCTGCTCAGCCGTTTGATGCTGTCATTGCAAGCCGAGGAGTTCCCGCTCGTGACACCGGCTTCCTGGGACCACAGCCGTGGCCCTGACCTGCCTCCCCGTCCCGCCTGCTGCACCTTCTCTGCACCCCGAATGCCCTGCCCAGAGCTCCCCACTTACCCTCTGGGGGCCCGAGCGTCCTGCTTCCCCGGCGGGCACGCTGGAGGCTGGAGGTCCCTCCCGCCCTCTCGGCCGATCCCCCACTCCCGCCTGGACTCTCACGTCCAGCCCTGACCCACCGTGTCCCTGGAGTTTCTGCGTCTCTGCAGTTTCGTGGCGTCGGCCTCGTGCCTCACACGGTGGGCACATCCCTCTCCTGGAACCGTGCTCTCGGCGGGCAGGGCCCCGCGGTGACCTTGACCGCGCAGTGGCCGGCAGCCCCGCCGGGAGGGGTCGCTTAGGCCCATCCCCCGTCTGCGGTGACCCCCCAGGAGAGGCGTGGTGTGCTCCGGGGAGGGACTGAGCCCTGGAGCAGCAGTTGTCAGTCGCCGGGCGTCTGTACCAGTAGCAATGACTAGGAAGAGTCGCCGTGGATTAACCAACAGTGTTTGACGTGAACTTCTTGTGATCCTGCCAGGTTTTTGAGTCGAAAGCGCCGCTTCAACGTGAAATGGTACCGCGGCCTCTTTGGATGGGCTGGCGTTAGGTATGTTTGGGGTGACCTTTGGTGAGTTTGGTGTTCTGGGAGGAGCCTTCCTCCCGACTGCTGGCCCTGCGTGTTTCCTGTTGGTGCCGTGATTGGGGTCTGCGTCCCGGGCTCTCTGGGGACCTTTATCACTGCAGAAGCGGAAGCGGGCTGAGCGTCTCCGGGGCTGGGTGGCCGCGTGCACGGCAGCTGGTGTGCGTGCGGTCAGGCTGGCTTCCCAGGATGCGGTGACTCAGGGCCCCGAGGGTTTCCCACCTCACTGCCAGGTCCCCGCGCCTGGCGGCCGTAGAAGGATGGGGGGGAGGGCCTGGGGCTCTGGACGCCTCGCCCACCGGGCCGCCCCGGGGCTCAGGGTCCACGTGCCGCTCGTGCGCTTGGGCTGCTCCCCGACCCGGGCTGGGGCTGTGACCGAGGGTAGGCCTGGTGCGCGGTCGGTGGCGGACACAGCTTTGGCGCTCGAGGGCCCGAGACCGAGGCAGAGCGCGGAGCTGCGGACCGTCTAGGGATCGTGTGGGGCCCTGGGACTTGGAGCCCTTGGGGGAATCCTCGGTGCCTTTCCAGCGGAGTCCTCGGTGTGCAGATGCTGAGAAGCTGCAGAGACCCTGTGCCCTCGCCCCCGGCCCTGGGGCCTTTCCTGCTGAGAAAAGCATCCTTTTCCCGCTCCCGCCTTGGCCCAGCCCACTGGGAGTCTGAAGTTCACAGTCAGTGCCCGTGACCTCGGAAGCAGACCCACCCAGAGCTCAGGCGGCCCCTTCTTTCAGGATATACTGTCCTTCCCGTGGCGCGTTCTGGCTCAGCCAGCTCTGTACCGTGGGTGCTATTCGATTTGTATCATCCTTGGTCTGCGTGTTCATCGTGGGTACAGTAAATCATTTACTTAGCTGAGATTCTCTTTTCTCAAGCTTTTAGGTTTTATTCGGTAAGCGTCTTCGTTGTGTACATGTCTCTGGCACAAGTTCTTAATTTTTCATTTGTAAGTTTATTTATTTATTTATTTTTTAAAGTTCTTAATTTCCTGTGTGCCTGACCTAATCTGAGGCTCGTTTTTCATGAAACCTTTGTAGGCTACTGATAGGATCCAGTATTTGCATACACGGTTTGTCTCAGCCTTTGCGTATTAAAACAGATTGTGGTTTCAGATCTATATTTTACTGGAATTGAAAAAGCTAGGGATAGTCTCCTCTGGATTAAAGATTAGAAGGTCACACCTTCATTACTGGAATTTTACTGGTATCTGTGTGTGCGGCCAGTGTAGTCGTATCCACTTAAAGGATGCCTTGTCTTCTGTTTTATTTACAAAGGCAGCCACTGATTTGAGAGAAGTTTTTTCACAGATTAGTGAGACATTTGGGCTGACTGCTGGTTGCCAGATACGGTCCCCTAACAATGTGCCAGCTCTGAGTATTACTCATGTTCTTTTTGAGAACTCCAGAATAATTACTTTCAGCGCTGTGACTAAACTGTGTTCCAGTTTTACTATGACTACTCTTTTCATGTAATAACCTGATTGGTTACTGAAATATATCATTTAAAATGACAACCCAGTGGCACCCGCTGACGACGGGTTGGTCATCCTATAGAAAATGCCACGTGGGCCTAAACCTAATATCTGAAACCTGCCGGGGAACGGCAGCTTCTTCCAAAATCATGAAGTCAGGCTGTCCCTGCAGACAAGAATCCAGTGATTGAAGAGTTCATCGGTGGACTGGCCCGTTGGAGAACGTCATTTTTGGCGTTGGAGTGATGGCCAGTTTCCCAGTCTGACTCCTAGGGACTGTAATTGCTTTGATTCAAAACTTGTCTATGATGTTCTTGGTTTTTTAAAATTGATTTTTGCAGAATTCATGACGTATGATTTATACAGATTATTCCAGTATTGGACTTGAAATGCACAGTAATGGGGTGGAATGAACATTTTCATCTTTGAGAAATATGATTTGGGGCTGTTTTTTCAGAAATGGTGAAATTTGGTAGGGCATGGCCATGCGGTTGGAAACAGGCATTAAACCCTTAAACGCTGTTTTTCTTGTAAAGCTCCTTGGCTGACAGAGGAGTGTCATTACTATAGCCTCACAGTGCAGTGAAAACGTGTCACCTGGAGGTGACTTACAGAGTTCCTGAACTTCAGGCGTGAAGAAAGGGATTGCGGAGTCCTGACTTGGGAAATTTTGGAAACTCTGAACACGAGGTTCTGGACAGGTTGTGTGTCAACACCAACGAGAGAAAAGGGTCTCTGCAGTTTCCATGGTGACAGCCTACTCACAACTTAGAAACAAATTCTTGGTATTGTTTTGAAACCCCAGTTATAAAAGGGCATCGTGCTTGAAAGTTAGCTGGGAAGGGATGAAGTCGCTTACACAGAGCTACCTGGTGAGCTGGACAGCACGGGCAGACGTGATTCTTGGATCCCCCTTTTTTTTTTTTTTTTGCGGTACGCGGGCCTCTCACTGCCGTGGCCTCTCCCGTTGCGGGGCACAGGCTCTCGATGCGCAGGCTTAGC
>NC_041232.1:85808187-85835596 GCF_002837175.3 Physeter macrocephalus | reverse complement strand
CGGCACGTGGGATCTTCCCGGACCGGGGCACGAACCTGCGTCCCCTGCATCGGCGGGCGGACTCTCAACCGCTGCGCCACCAGGGAAACCCTCTTGGATCCCTTTTAAATGTCCACATTTCTTTTCCGTTCTGGGTCCGAATTTCTTGGGTTTTCCTTCTTGTGTTGAAGCTCTTTTCCTCTGAGTTTAAAGGTCTGGTGTATGGGGGGTGTAGTAGAAGTTTTCGGAGCAGTGCCACACCTGGGAGCCTCCCAGAGCAGGTGCCCAGGGCAGGTGAGGGGCTGGTCTTTGCTACCTGCCATCTCTTGGTCCAGCGTCAGCCACGCCCACCAGCTGGCCACTGGTCAGCTTCATCCTGTTCAGGCCCTTTGCTCCTGCCCCAGCTGGGCAAAGGGGGGAGTAAGGAAATGGGAGGAAACGGGACAAAAGCTCACACCCAGTGCTCAGCAGGCACCACCAGGCTTGATGTAGGGGAGCAATGGGCCCACGTGGCAGTCTGTCCCGTCTCAGAGGATCCTGTGCTTGTTGTCTCGGCTGCGTCGCAAGGCCGGAGACAGAATTCCAGACTGTGACCAGTGTGCCCGGGACAGATCGCCGTGACCCTGCCCTTGTCATTCCCACAGGCCTCCTCTGGGAACCTCCACTGCCACCCCCTCCCCCGCCCCCAACCCTGTCTCTCTGCCCTGGCTGCAGGGGGCGGCGTGTCACCTCGCAGCTCCCTCGGATGCCCTTGGTGGGGGGGAGACCTTCCAGGGCAAGGTTAGGGTCCCCCAGACCTGGTCTTCTTGCCTGAGGACAGCTCCTCCTGCTACCCCAGCTCTCCTGCCCCCCGGTGAGGAGGGGAGCGGCCAAGGCTGCCTTTGTCCAGCCCCGTGCCCCAGCTGACGACTGACTCTTCTCTGCTTCTTTCCTCCAGAGCCTGTGTCTCCGGCCCCCATGGGTCGCGGGGGCAGTGATGGAGGTGGACAAGCAAAAGGGCTAACATGTCACGGGCCGGATCCCGGCTGGCACGTGCACCTGACGTTAGAGTTCTGTTCATTCTTTGCAAAACGGACAAGTCTTTGGTGAATACGTGGCGAACGGTCCACATTCTGCAGCCGTGCTTCCCCACCTCAGCCCCTCAGGAGATGTTTTATTTTGTACCCTCAGGTCTTTAAAGAATATTTACACACGCAGTGTATACACGTGCGCAGATTTTTTTCTTGTTTTGATACTTAGTAAGATCATTTTGTTTTGTTGCGCGATGTGCTTTTCTAGCAAACGCGTGTCTTGGGAATCGGCCACATCCATGGAGTGTCTCCTGACCTGCGTCAGACGGAACGTGATCGCAATTTATTTGCCTGTGGATGGACGTGGAAGTTTTTTCCCAGTTTTCATTACAAGTAGAGCCTGCAGTAAATGTGCTGAGAACACTTAGGAGAATTTCATGATCGATTTCTTTAATGAAATTGCTGGTTTGAGGGGTTTGCACATTTCATATTTCAGAAGATTTTGCCAGATAGGTTGTAACATTCTTAACATCCCCCAACAGTTTATGAGTTGGGTCCATTGTCCCAGACCTTCAAAAATTCTGGGTGTTATAAATGTACTGCAGTTGCTGCCCCAACGTAAAAATGTTATACATTTATTGCTTTGATCTCTGTTTTCATAGTTTCTGTGAGAATAAGCATGTTTTCATGTTTGTTGGTCATTTGTATTTCTTGTGTGATATACCTGTTCATGCACTTTGCCCATTTTTATAATGTGTTGTTTGTCCTTTTCTTATTATGTGATAGGAACACTTCTTATATTGTGGATATGAATCTTTGTTTGCTTTAAATACTGTCTCCTAGTTTAATAGAAGACTTTTTTATGAAGTCTTTTATTGCAGAAGTTCTAAAAGGTCAGAATTGGCCATTTTTTTCCTTTATGGTTCTTCAGTTTCACACACCACTTAGAAAGGCACCCCCTACCCTACTGTTAAAGTATTTTCATTGAATAAAGCTAGTTTGCCTTATTACATTTACCTTATTACACATTGCGCTCATCACGTGGGACTTGTAATGTATTCTGTGAGACGTTTTCACATTTTGTCCATATTGCTCTCCAGTTTTTCCAACATAATTTGTTTTATCATCAGTCTTTCCTCCACTGGCTTGAAATATCCTTATTACACACGCATGTCCATGTGCTAGCTTCTTCACCCAGCATCTGAAGGCTTGGTAAACCATCCTAACCCAGTGGGATGTGGGTGTTAGTGGGGAATCTGCGGTTCAGAGGTTCAAGGACGCTTTCTCCAGATGCTGTGCCCCAAAGCCCAGCCCAGCAGCAGGGCCTCGGGCCGGGGACTTGGTGGGGGTGGGATGTCTTGGCAACCTGCCCAGAGAAGGTGCAGGAATGAGGGGCTGCAGGTAGGCCCTCCTTTGCACGGGAGGGACCTTTGGAGTCACTGAGGCTCCGAGAGGCCCCGTCACAGTAGAGACGAGTCATTAGTTAACTGCCTGCCCTGTGGTTTGGGTCCTTTGAAGGTAATACTGGCTTCTCCTCTGTTTTCCATGAATACATTCAGCTCTTCTCAGTAAATGAACAGTACTGCATCCAGATGAAAAGTAATTTTCTTCGTGATACATAACGTTGGCGTTTCCATCAGCGTTCACACATTGTTTTTGGACTGTGTGTCTAATGCACACAGTGTTTCCTTTGAAGTCATTCGTGTAAATAATGTATTTGTTTAGTTAAGAACACGTTAGAGGTTTAGTAAATGAAAAATACAGGGTGCCTGTTAAATTTCAGATAAACATCGAATACTTTTTTTTTTTTTTTTTTTTTTTTAGTATAGGCACATCCCATGTAATGTTTGAGACATATGCTAAAAGTTGCCTGTCCTCGGTGTGAAATTCAGATTATCTGGCTAGCCTGTGTGTTACCTGGTGCCTGTCTCTGGGTGAATCTTCTGGCAGGTGGTTATTTCAGGACACCCGGGAAACATCTGGTCTGGTTTCCTGGCCTGCTCGTTGGCTGACTAAGGCCTGTTTAGCAGCTCTGTTTACTACCAGATGGAGATGCTGGGACCTCAGGCTGTGAATGTTCGAAGGATAATTAGCTGAGGAAGAAAAGGGGCGGGCCTTCTGGTAGCGATGCCTCTCTCTCTCTTGTTCACACGCGTTAATACTTGAAACACGTGCAGCACGTGCGTCAGCTCTGTTGAGGGTCAGAACGGTGCTGGTGGAAAAAGAGATTCAAGAGAAAACAATCACCTTTAGTCTGTTTGCGCGATGAAAAAAAATCTTAGCATTTTCGAACCCGGAAAATGCTCAACAGAGCACCTGGAGCCAGAGTGACGTGACACATTCGAGTGTACCACACAGCACGAGGGAACCGTGATGCTGAAAGCTACTGAAACGCCTCCTAGAGAAGAAGAATACTGCAGGGGTTGCCCCTCTGGTACAGACGTCAGTCATCAGAACGGAAAGTTCCATTCTGTTCGGAATTTGGTAGCTTCTGGGCTGAAGCTTGCTGTTGTCTCTTGGGTCAGTGCCGTTCCATGGTGGGGTGTCACTTTTCCGTGGTGGGTGTAGTATTGGGGTCACGGCTTTGCCCTGACTTTGTGGGACCCTTGCAGATGCCCCAAAGAATCTGCTAAGAGTCAAGGTGTAAAAATAGAAGACTCCAGCCTTAACCGCTGCAACTTAGCTCACACACACGGGCCCATCTCCTTAATTCAAAATAAAAAGAGACCCCAGACTCCTTTAGATCCTACTCTAGACCTGGGCTGTCCGGATGTAGAGATGTGTCTTGTAATCTCAGTGGCCCCTGATCTGTAGCCTGTGATTTTCACAAATAATAGTCAATAACGACTGACGACTGACTACCCCTTCCCCAAAGCAGCATGTAAGGAATTCGGTTCTAGTCCTGACGTGGTTTATTTACTGGATGTGTTTCTTCTGATTCTGAATTGATTTTGCCTGTGTGTGATCTACCCTTATCTAGTTTTGGTTAAGAAAATATTCTGTAAATATGTGAAACGAAATCTGGCAAATCACCACTGCCTTGGGAGTCCTTTGTCCCGGGTTTGAACCGTTCAAGAATTACTGCCTTATCAGCTGTAGATTCCACGGTGCACATGGAAACGGCCCCAAAGCAGTGGGCTCCTCCCATCCCTCTGACGTCACAGAGTGTACAGCGAGCTCTCGAGTTCATTTTAAAAGATCGGTCTGCAATAGAAATGGAAGGTTCTGGAGTCTGATGTCACCTTGAGATGAGGCCTTCCTGAGTCAGCGGAAGGTCCTGACTCCACCCGAATGCGGTTCAGAGGTGAGCGTTCAGACATCTGCCAACAGACGTCTCATCCTGTCTTGTCGCTTACCTGGTGTTTGAGGCGAGGTCCTTCCAGGGTCACATCAGGGGAGCATTTGTGGGAACGTGCAGGAAGGACTGGGCTGCATCTCTCTCCCTGAGGGGCTTCAGAACTGCAGAGTTTGATCCCTGTAACTTCTCCTTTTCCAGCCCATAAAAGGGCTTGTGGGTGTTTTCCTTCTGGGGATCCTTCCCTTGGGAAGACCGCACGTGAACCCCGGCGTGGAGACCTGTTTTCGCTGACCTCTTCGGGAGGGCTGCTTGCTGCTGGGCAGACTCCCGGCATCTCTGAGTTTATCCCAGTCTAAGCCTTGAGATGCGCTCAGCGCAGGGTTTCCATGCCGACGCCAGTCTGCAGGATGATGCAACATTTGCTTGCAGGACCGCGTACCATTTTGAGAGGACCGCTTGTGTTCTTTCATTAGGTAAAACTCGACCAGCCAATTACAAACATGAGTTACCTTTGCGTATCTGCAAGATCTGGGCAGAGGAGAATTATGTTAGATGGTTTTATTTTTCCGGTTTGACGTATCTTATAATCTGAGATTTCCTTCTCGCCTTTACTGCCTGTAATCTAAGCTCTTTAGCTTGTCCTTTTCTTGGCGGAATTGGAAACACACCTCTCCTCTCCCTAAGGTCACCCCGCTTGTCGCCCTCGCCCTCCTCGCTGCGGTCTGTGCGCTCAGGTGTGTCTGGTCCACGACTCCTTTCCGTTTGGTCGCTGTCTGGGTGTCTCCTGTCCTCACCTCGCCACAAACATGGAGACCCTTCTCCTGTAGTCTTAGGACTGCCTCGTACTCAGTTCTTTCGGTTCGAGACCACACTTGTTCCGACGGTTGCATTGACCTGCACTTCTGATTCCTCGGTTTCCAGAAAGCTAGTCTCCAGTCTCCTGGTCTCAGGGACAGCCCTGCTCGTGTCTGATCCCCAGCATCTGCCTGGGTCCCCGGCCGGGCCCTGAGGGCTGAGCAGGGGAAGGGCGTGTGCTTCACCCTTGACTCCTGAAGGGGAGGATGCTGAGACCTGCCACCGGGAGCCACAGCCCTTTGGGTGGACAGACACCACCTAGGGGGTCGGGATGGCCTTGTCCCCTGGCTTCTCTCCACGAAGTGTCTGCCTCGGCCTCACTTAGGCCGTGTCCTCCACGCCCGCAGCTAACGGCAGTGACTTACTGGGTTCTGACCAACGCCACCAAAGACCGGGTTGGCATGATTAGCATGTATAATAACTCGGCTGACTTTGGCTGGGATTTACTTTATTTTTTTTAATTTTAAAATTCTGTGGTTAATGAATTTTTCTCTTATGAAGAAAAAAAGGTATTCAGTGATCAATTTGATAGGGTTAATCCATAGGAGGTCAGGATACTGGCAGTCTTGTCACAAATGCCCAAAGAAATGCATATCCTTGCTTCCCTATATAACACTAATGACTTTTTTTTCTCTTGAAAGAGCATGTTCTTCATGCATTTCTGGTTTTTTAAATTAATTTTTATTGGAGTATAGTTGCTTTACAATGTTGTGTTAGTTTCTGCTGTACAGCCAAGTGAATCAGCTCTACGTATACACACATCCCCTATGTTTTGGATTTCCTTCCTATTTAGGTCACCACAGAGCACTGAGTGGAGTTCCCTGTGCTGTACAGCAGGTTCTCATTATTTATCTATTTTATGCATAGCAGTGTATATATGTCAGTCTGGTTGGGATTTACTTTAAATTGCTCAAGTAGCTGTACTTTTACTTAAAATAGCAATAATAATCATTGATTGGTGCATTAATCAGTTAAGAGTAAAAAAAACAAAACAAAGAACCCTGCCTTAAAATGGCCAAAGTTACACAGATTGATCCATGCATGAGACAGAAAGACCCATGATGGCTTGGGTACCAGACCTGCCTGGTGACTAAGATCTATGGAAATGTCTTCAAAAACTCCTTTTTCTCTTGAAAATACATATTCTGTGGCACAATGTGTATACTGTTTTACTGTAAGTAAGACCAAAGAAATGTGAAGTGTTGCCAAAATATAGGCATCCCTCTGTGTAGTTTAGAGTAGTTCTTATATAATAACTCCATCGTGGGCTTGGGAAAGTTTCATCGGATTTATTTTAGGATGATGGGCACCCATCGGTCCTGCTCGGGTGCTTTGAAAAGACACTGGCTGTTTGGAGAGTAGGGAACTCCAGGGCCCCGTGTGTCCTTCAAGCCAGCCCTTGCCTTGAGCTGTCCAGCAGGTTTCTTTGAGAGCAGAGGAAGGGGACGAGGTGGCAGCCTTGCCAGAACAGACGTCACCAGGGGCGCGGGCTGGATTCTGTTCCGCTCTGAGACAGGGTGGAGCCCGAGAGCTCAGGACGTTCCCCGGACGTGTGACCTGTCCCTTAAATCAGGAAGCCTTGACCTGGGACCTGCCAGGTTTGCGTGTATCACCCCACTTTCTGCTCCTGTGCAGCCGGCACGTGGGCCAGGCCATCCGCCCGGGCGGCCAGGAAAGCAGCAGCAGCCGGGCCAGAGCTGTGCTCTTCGGGGGAGTTTGGCCCTTCCTTTGTCTCAGGGCTTATGGCACCCTGAACGTCACCTCAAGCTGTGTCTCCGTCCCCCTTTCTGACGTGCCCCAGCCTAAACTCAGGGTGACTCCTAAGCTGTCACCACTTTTGAACATTTCTGAGTCAGTGGTCTCCCTTGACGGTGGGAAATATACGAGAGAACAGTGTTTCCCTGACCTTGGTAGCGTTTCACTTGACCTTCAGAATTCAGAGGTCTCCTGCCTCTTTGTTCTCTTCTATTTATCCTTTTTCTTGTGGGGGGCAGGGAATCACCAAAATTTTTGGGGTCTGTTATTAGTGTCTTCAGAAGATCGCCATAGTCTGTGGAAGTTCAGTAACCTTCGGCGATTGTCGGGTCAAGTACCCGTTTGGGGGGAGAGTCTGGGAATTTAACTTCCCCAACATAAAATTTTTTGAGAAAAAATGCAATTTTATTTTTGAACAACCGGTTTATATGTACTTTGTTTTTTTAGAATATAACACTCTCAGGGGGTGTACCCCCCAGCATTTTAAGACGACATAAAGGCATGTGAAGCATAAACTTTTATAGCTCCAGGAATGGCTTTTGTGCCCAAGTTCTTTTGATCATCTCTCAGATTTAGAAATTATTTTCTTTAGGTATCTGCTGTTTTCCATAAAATAACGTAACTCTTGCCCCTGCCTCCGCCTTCCCCACATGTAAATGGTTCCCCAAATAGCGTATATGCCCTTAAAATGAGAAATCTACATGACCATAGCTTCAGCTGGTTGGGTTTTCTCCCACGTCGAGTATTTTACTGATTCTGGCAGTTTGACAGGTTACTTTTCTGGGACTCGGGTATGTGGTAAGGTGCCCTGTACCGAGATGAGGGGGTGGGATGGTGATGGGGGGGGGCCGTAGGTAAGAGGTGCTTTGAAGGACTTCACAGCTTCAGACAGTTGAGCAGTTGTGGTTGGAGATGGAATGCGCGGCTTCCTTAAATCTCAAGCCGAGCAGAGATCTTAAGGAAATGAGAGCGGCAATAAGTGCCTCCTAAGAATGAAAAGCTGCAGAAACGCAGGTATTCGACAAATATTAAACAAAAAGCATCCTAGCCCCTGGGGCTGTTGGCGGCGTCAGGACCACTGCAGTACCTGGCTGCCATCGTGCTGACCTGGCCGGGGTTGCTGTCTCTGCCAGGCTCGGGCACCAGGAGACTGGGCTGTTGGTCCGCGGGGCCTCGCACAGCCCCGATTCCTTGGCATTTGGGCATAAACGAATGTAAAAAGATGATGGTTATGAGATGATTCGTATTTTTAATATGTATATTCTGATGAACATTCCTGGATTCTTACGTTAACGTACGGTGTAATCATTGTAGAAAATGCAGGTAAGGAAAAAAGAAGAAAAAGTGACATCCTTACTCAGAGGCAGCTGTGGTTGAGTTTTTTGGTCCAGCTGTGCCTTCCCGTGCATCTCCTTTGGCTACACTCTTTATACACGAACACATTTATATCTTACGTGAGTGCGTATACACATACACTTGCACACATCTGACAAATAATAGTTCTGTTACCCATTTTTAAAAACTTGATATATTATTAGCTTTTGTTTACAGTTTAACGTACAATTCTGGACAGTTGGTGCCCGCGGGGTCTCGGGAGCTGGAGATGTAACTCACTCCTGGCATTCAGAGACAGAGGGGACAGCCTGTGACTTAATGGGTCTTCTCCCAGCTGACGGGCTCTATTTGTGAGACTGCGTGAGATACACAGGAGCCCTGTTGAAACGGGGTTCCAGCCCCTCCTGGATACCGGCTCTCCACAGACTTTTTGTGTCTCTTTTCTTACCTGGGAAACAAGGCCTCGGGTCCCATCCAGATCCCCTCTCCGCAGCCTCTGCTTCTTCTGTGTGGCATTTCTGTAGTTGCCTCAAGCAGAAAGACATTTGTATCTTCACTTAGTAGCAAACTGGGTCTGTCGTTATTTGTTCAGCTATTGAGGCACAACTAAATTCTTTATATTTTTAAAGCGATTGTTCCTTTTTCTCTTGCTTAGCACTATATTACAGGTTTTCAAGAGAAAATAGAGATTAATTACATTTTGAATGAAATTTTTGCTAAAGCGTTTTTGTTTTCACCTTAACTCTCACATGTAAGGCTAGTCCAAGGAACACAATCTTCTTTTTCCTTTTTTTTTTTTTCCACATATGAGGCCAGTTTATTTCAGGCGGGGATCTGAGTGAGTTACTGTTGATGGAGGATGTCCTTCTCAGCGGTGAAACCATGTATTGGGGACCCCAAAAGCATTGGGAAAGAGAAATTCTAAAAGACTGTATTTTACTGACACACTTATTTTATTGATACCAACAAACTGCTTATAATTTACTTTTAAAAATTCACTCGGACTTCCCTGGTGGCGCAGTGGTTGGGGGTCCACCTGCCGATGCAGGGGACGCGGGTTCGTGCCCCGGTCCGGGAAGATCCCACATGCCACGGAGCAGCTGGGCCCGTGAGCCATGGCCGCTGAGCCTGCGTGTCCGGAGCCTGTGCTCCGCAACCAGAAAGGCCACAGCAGTGAGAAGCCCGCGTACCGCAAAAAAATAAAAAATAAAAAGATTCACAGTTGTATATGACCCCTAAGCGGAGAAACTTGCAACTTGAAAACTAGCAAAATTGTAGCATTTCACTTTTAATAGGTGAGCACCGTTTTGTCCTTTGAGTGTTTAAATAGCATTTCTCTTTAGAGATGTAAATATTGACCTAGGAACTTCTGAAACGTATGCAGAAACTTAGTGACAGCAGTAATTCCATAAAAGGAACTATGCATTTCTTTCTTTTTCAGGAATAATAAAATCTCCTATGCAGTATTTTCTCTCATTGAAAGCTACCAAGTTAATATAATTAATTACATCAAAAAAGGGATTAAAAAATTCCTTCAAGTTTTATTGCTTCTTGGCTTTAAATAGCAGAAAAGTGTCAGATGTGAATTCTGAGATAACAGGTTTTTATTGAGGATTACTTAATGGGGCAGGTTAAAGTCATAAAAAATTGTCCTCGGATTATGCACTTATTTAAATATTTAGAAAGCGTGAATTAGAGAAGTTGATGCGCTGCTTGCAGATATCCTCGGTAAAGATAAAAAGTCATGAATGTTTTCAAATTGGGTGAAGGCAGAAAAGTTTTCAGATTTTGAACGTTCAGGACTCCTGGAGTTGTCCTGATGCCTTTGGTTTCCACGTTTTCATGGGTTCATAAAATGCTGAAAGAGCTGAGAGGATCGTGAAGTAAAACATTTCAGGCTGAAACTGTGCTCGCAGATCTCTGCCCTTGCCGGGGACAGCGCGAGCCTGTTCTTTGAAGTCAGGAATCAGGGACCAGATGAACCACTGGGTAAGTTGTTACAGAGTGGAAGCATTCAGAGTTCAAAGGCATCTTGCGGAGACCCTTTGCCAAGTTTCATTTCAAAACTTTACAGCAACCATCAAATGGTCGCAAGCTGCGAAGCACTGTGCAAATCTGTTGATTTCTCAGTATCCCAGGCCGTCCTGACCCTGTGTTCTCCAGGCTCTTTATGGAGGTCTTTGGGGGCTGTGTTGGCCAAGCATGGGAATGGCCGGATGGACATCCCTGCCTGCATCCTTCTTTCCTCTTTGCTTACTGATTTACAGCGGCCAAAACTGGAGATTAATTTGGAGGAGGGAGAGTGGAGAAATGGAGTACATGTTTTTTTTATCCAGACTCAACTTGGGAAGGAGGCAGTATTTAAGGGAAACGTGTATCTTCAGAAATACTTTTTGCCAAAGATGAAGACTTTCCCCAAGTTTTCCTTCCTAGGACTCTGTAAGCCTTGGTCTCCACTACTGTGGAGGTTCTGTGTGTAACTTCCCATCAAAGATGGCTCTACATTGACTGTTCAAAGATGTTTCAGATGAAGTCTCAGGGTAAGTAGCCTAGGAACTGTTGCCTTCTGTTTCTTAAGGCCTACAGAGAATATAAATCGCAATTTCCTAATCTGATATTTGGGCTTGGGTTACATCTTATGATTTGAAACAGGATTATATATTTGACTAAAGACCAAAAAACCCCAAACAGTAAGTTTGGAAAACTTGCAGATCTTGGCTTTGGTCACTAATGGGCAAATACAGGGCCATTGACATGGTCTGAAGCATGTGCCACCTTCCCAGACCGACTGTCCAGGTGCCCACGGAGCTGGGCTCGGGGGGCTTCCCAGCTCGGCCTGAAAGAGAGAAGGCCGTGCGTCTTCTGCGATGTGTGTGACGCCCAGGGGACCTCTCTCCCTGTGGAGCTGGCCTCCTCCAGAGGGACTGAAGTGTGTTCTAACTATGAAGCTTTCATCCCTTTCATAAAATGTCGTAGTGCCCTGTGGTTTCCATCCTTAAAAGTTTTGTCTGTCTTTTCTGTGGGCCTGGCCTTCCCTCTCAGTGAGATGCAGTAATTCAGCACGAGGTATGGGAAGTCAGTCTTCCCTTCACAGTATCCGTATGTCTAGCATGGAAGGATTATTGCTGGCACGGCTCACACTGTTCGTGGAAGTTAGCAAGGAATTTCCAGGTGTCGGAGAAGGTTGCTAACAGCGCATTTACTCCTTTGCAAACCGAGCTCCTTGCTGGTTGGAACCGAAACGGTTGCGAAGACCTAACCTTTTACAGTCGGGCTGGTGCTGCCCCTCGCAGCAGTGCTGTGTTGAGGGACTGGAGTGGGAAGCTCCGAAACAAGCTCTGTCTTCAGGATGCGCTCACGCGGTGCGTGTGTGGGGTGTGTAATGTGTGCGTTTGTTAAGTGTGACTGGTGTGTGTCTGCGTGTGAGTGTTTGTGTGCGTGTACATCTGTGTGTGTGTACGTGTATCGCTTCTTTTGAGAAAAGGATTCAAGGCCGGACTCACTGTGTGTTTAGCGTCACATGTTTAGTGGGAACAGGAATGGCACATGCACGTTTATATCATCCTTCTCACGACCCGCCATTAAGAAAATTAAGACTGTTATTTAGGAACAAAACTAGAATTTACTGACTTATTTTACCTTTCACATAATTAAATGATTCTAAGCCAGTTTGGCAAGATGAAGAGCGCTTTAACAAGCTTTGGTGCTAATGAAGTAGGTAAACCTTATTTTTGGTGAAGACAGTCTAAGAAAACCTAAGAAAAGGTAACTCGGACTGACAGTCCTGAATAGATCGGACTATAGGTTGGGGCTCAAACACTGAACTTTAAAAAAGTCACCAGACCCAGGAAGGGTGTTGGGTGCCCACCTTGTGCCATCCCCTGCTAGGGTACCCACCTCTGATCAGCTGACTTTTAAAACCTCACGTTAAACTTGAGGGGTGCAGACTTTTAAAAAACTCCCTGAATGAAGAAAATCATAGCTGGTATGCCAACTTTACCTAAGATGATTTTTTTTAATGAAATCTTACTTAAGTACATGCTAGTGTGCTCTTCATGAAAAAAAAGGGAAATGCCTCGTTTCAGAAGAAATAGGGTTTTTTTGCCACAGCGGGATTTTGAGCAATGAGTAATGCCAAAAGCCAAGCAGTCATAAATGATGAAGTTTATTTAAGTACTTAGGAATGTATGTGTGTGTGTATGTACGTGGAAGTCTTTCAGATTCTATTAGAAGTACAATTTTAAAGTGAATTTGTTCAGAGTAAGGGCAGAGGATAATGTGGGTTTGATGGTATCAGTTTCTCCAGAAAACCTTTTTGTTCAAATATTTAATTTTTTTTTTTTTTTTTTTTGTGGTATGCGGGCCTCTCCCTGCTGTGGCCCCTCCCGTTGCGGAGCACAGGCTCCGGACGCGCAGGCCCAGCGGCCATGGCTTACGGGCCCAGCCGCTCCGCGGCACGTGGGATCCTCCCAGACCGGGGCGCGAACCCGGTTCCCCTGCATCGGCAGGCGGACGCGCAACCACTGCGCCACCAGGGAAGCCCTCAAATATTTAATTTTTTAAAAAAAAAAAATAAAAGTTAAATAAAATTCCTTAAGCTACTTGGTAGTTATATGAGCTGTTTAAATAGTGTATCAATTTGAGAAAACATTGGACAAAACGTTTTAAATGAACAGATGTTCACTAATTTCGCATACATAAATGTTGTGTTGGAACATTTTCGTTCATGGGATTTCATGAAGATTTTTAACTCGTTCACTAATATTACATCATTCTTTAAAGACCCGTTTCAGTTTTAGTTTTATCCAGTCACACTTAACCCATGCCAGAAGTGGGTTAGATTAAGAAAACATTTTCTATCTTAGCATAAAATCAGTTTCTGTGGGGTGACACCATGGGGGGGGGGCGGGGGGGGCGTCTGGGGGCTTGATTATTTGAGAGAGTAAAATCAGATCGTGGTCGTATGATAGAATAAACACCATAGGAATGCCTCAAAAATAGTAGAAAATAAAAGGAAAAAGCTAGGCAATTAGAAATTCCAGTATTGTACAATTTAATTTTTTTTTAGAAATTTGCAGTTTATCTTATTCATACAATTCTTTTTTTTTCAAAATTTGGCTAGAGAATATTTCATTTAGAATATCAAAATCCTGTTATAATCCATATCAAGCATGTAGCATTTTCTTTCTTTTTTTTTAACATCTTTATTGGAGTATAATTGCTTTACAACGGTGTGTTAGTTTCTGCTGTATAACAAAGTGAATCAGTTATACATATACATATGTTCCCATATGTCTTCCCTCTTGCGTCTCCCTCCCACCCCCCCATCCCACTCCTCTAGGTGGTCACAAAGCACAGAGGTGATCTCCCTGGGCTCTGCGGCTGCTTCCCACTAGCTGTCTGTTTTACGTTTGGTAGTGTATGTGTGTCCATGCCACTCTCTCACTTCGTCCCAGCTTACCCTTCCCCCTTTATTCATACATTTCTAAAAAATGGGGTTAGTTGGTTGATTCCTATGTGGTTGCATAGAAAACATGGGTCCTTTTATTTCTTTAGTCCTGGTATCTGTCTTTCGATTGATTTATTCATTCAACAAACGTTTATTGGCTGGAGAGCTGCAAGGAATTGAAGACCAATAACATCGCATGTTTATTGTTAAGGAGTTTAATGGTCTTGCAGAGAAGGATATTTAGTATATTTCTATCCAGCATGTTCAGAATTTAGGGATATGTCAGTATTTATCCACAAATTTTACACACAGACACACACGTGTGCGTGTCCAGACATAAATACACAATGTTTGTTATGTACGTCTGGTATGTGTATATGTATATATAATTTTAAAGTCCTGTACTAGTAAGATTTAGGTACTAAATTCCACTTCAGGTGCTCCAGAAACAACTTTACATTTTTTCGGCCAGGTTTGGGTGCTTGGGGTTGGGGGAGGGCAGAGAACGGAGCCAACTTCAGAGACAGGAAAGCTTTCCTTCTGAGTGTGAACCTGCCTTGTTTGTGGTCATTTACACAGCACGTCATGTTTCCAAACCACAGCACTTGGCTTCTGCCTTCAGTTCTTCATGGACGAAGACTGGGTTTCCAGGTTCTTTCTTCCCAGGTGTGGAATCTGGTGTCAGAGGAGGGACTCTGCAAGGAGGGGTACACGGCAGGGGCCACCGGGCTTGACCGCTGGTGTCATTGGTGGGATGGCACTCCGGGCTGGGGACGCGTGGGGATAAGGAGGGGTGGACTCGGGGTTTTTAAGACACCGTGAGAAAGAAGACTGAGAAAGAAACCCAGGTTCTTGGAATACGAGTGAACTGAGTGTGCTTTGGGCCTCCACACTTGCCTGCAACTGTGTTCAGAGGACTTTGAGGTGGAAGGGTCGAGAGTGACCAGGGTGCCACTGGTCACCTCTGACGTTGCGGCCACATCTTGGCAGTGGGCTGGCCTCTCGCCTTCTCCTCAAGGGCCACGCCCTCCCTGTTGTCGGCCGGTCCCCCTCTTTCATCCCCTTATTAATCCCGCATACAGCAGCTCCAGCAACAGGAGTTTAAAATCTGTGGCCCCTTTCTCGCCCGGGCTGACCCTATGGGTCACCAGGTCAGACTGCAGAGTCCAGTCCTCCTGAAGATCGAGGCGGGGTTACCAGGCCACACACGTGCCGTGGACGGTGGGGTGACAGTCCGGGAGTGCAGGCAGTGGCTGGGCACGGTGGCCCTCCTCCTGTCCCGTTGGGGTGTCCCTCGAGGCCCCCTGCCCCTCCCCCTCCCCCCATGTCTTCCGCCCACCACGTGGAGCTGGAGTTCCCTGCCCTGCGGCCACTGAGAACAGTAAGTGTGAGGACTTTGGCTCCCTTTTCCTGCTCTCAGGACTGGGGCCCCTTCAGGGGACAGGGAACCTCGGTGTCACTGACTCTGAAAACGATTGATGACACCGCTGCATCGGTGCCCATCCGCCAGTCCGCCTGGCACCTCTGGGCTACAGTGTGTTTTGTTGTCTCCGACCCGCTTGGGTTTGACTTCCTTGGGTCTCAGACACTTTCATCTTAAGGGATTTTTCAGGTTCTGTTAAGGTTAAGATGACCTACCTGCTTTGCTAGCTTCGTTATCCAAGTATCTGATAATAAAAAGTGATACGTAACATATATATCTATTTTTTTTGCGGTACGCGGGCCTCTCACTGTTGTGGCCCCTCCCGTTGCGGAGCACAGGCTCCGGACGCGCAGGCTCGGCGGCCATGGCTCACGGGCCCAGCCGCTCCGCGGCACGTGGGATCCTCCCGGACCGGGGCACGAACCCGCGTCCCCTGCATCGGCGGGCGGACTCTCAACCACCGCGCCACCAGGGAAGCCCCGTAACATATTTTTAAAAACATTTTATGCTGGAGGTGGCACAGGTGTGCCAGATGGGTTTCCACTTTGCCTGAGTGCAGAAGACATCTGGATATTACAGGAGGGCCACCGCCTCGCATCCTCAGAGCTGACAGGAGATTCAGGGCTCTGGAGCTGTCTTCTCCTTTCATGGACGGAAGGTTAACACTGGATTTCAGGCCTCCCGAGTCCAGAGCGGCCCTTTCTTTGTGGCTAAGGTACAATTTTAGAACTTGCTGAGTTTGGTGCTTTTGTATTTTGTCATTACTTTTGGAGTTCCTAACACTTGTAATTTCCATCATGTCCGGGGGTTAACAGTGCGTGACACGTGTTCAACAGTGATGATTTTGCCTCATCTCCTTACTTTTGCTGCTGGTCTCCTAATGTCGGGGAGCATGGTCTTGTTTCTGAACTCTGATATCATGATCCTAAACGAGGAGTTGAATTTAGAATGAGTCTTTCGATTAAGGAATATTTAGTTTAAGCTGTGTCCCACTTGCTTAACTCTTTGGAAGTTTTCTTGCCCGAAATAAGTGGTGTTTGTTGCAAGTCTGTTGTATTCGGATTTGGGGGGAGATTTGTCTAGAATCAGGCAGCAAAGAGGCCCTGGCCGCGGCCGGTGTGCTGGGGGAGGTCTGTCCTGGGTGTATTAGGAAGGTGGCCGACCTTGAGATTTTATCCTGGGGGCGCGTGACCCCTAAGGCTGCTTGGTCCCGTATGCTGATCCCCCAGCCACGTGAGGCTGCCGTGCGGGACGGGAAGACAGGTCGGGCCTCTGCATCATTGGAGAAGTTCTGTTGGATGGTGCTGGCCTGAGGGATTCCACGCGCTTCTCAATTGTCTCAGGGACACGGCCTCTCAAATCCAGAAACTGTCTTGGAATTCCAGCTGCTCTTATTTCTTGTTTGACCCCTGAAAGTTTGTTCTCCTTTTAGGATCCCAAGTTTGCGTCACTGGAGGTAAGATGAGCACGCTGCAGCAGTGTAGTCCCTAGAGGGTTGGGTGGATGGATGTTTGCTCTTTGATGTATTTAAATGGGTACAACCTGAACTTGTAATCAGCTCCTCTGGGAGGTGTTTGCTGATTGGGTGTGAGCTGCACGCCTTGAGACATGGTGAACTGGGGGAGATGAAGCCTGTGTTAGAATCTGAGTTGAGGATTTCTCCTCCTCCTCTGTCCTGACTCACAAACCGCTGCCTACAGGTGGATGATGGTACCTTTGATTCCAGAAATTAATTTGCAAGAGAAAAGTTTCCCTTGTGTCAAAATGACTTGAAGTTTCCAGAGTCATAGGTTCCTCCCTCCCCCAACAAAGCAAGGCAGTTTTACCTCTTAGGGCTCAGTGCAGGACATAGAAACCGCACCGGGTGTTTCAAGCAGGGAGGCATCCAGTACAGGGAGTCACAGGATCCTTGGGTGGGCGGAGGGGCTGGTCTAGGCTGGGCCTCCTGCAATGGCTCCCAGACATTCCGGGATTGTGTCTGCTGGAAGAAAGATGCCCCCCCGGCGGCCGAGCCTGGCTCCAGATCCGCCGGGGCCTCTCATTTGGGGACCTGGCACATCAAACGCGGCTGCAGGGCCGTGTGGCTCTTGGAGACTGGCCATTGGGGGTGTTTTTGGTGTCATATTGGGTGTAATTCACTCTGGTGTGAATGGTATTGTTCCTACCAGAAAAATAATTTCTCCTCAGGTGGTATTCAAGTGCCTGCCTTTTTTTCCCCCCCTCAAAATACTGTTAACTTCAAAATTATCTTCTTAGAGTTTTTTTCTTTTTAATTTCAATCGGCAAACGAGTTGTGCCAGTGGTAGCATTTACTGTAGTCTTTTGAGGGCAAGGTTAAGAAATCGAATTTTATTAATTTTGATTATACATTTTAATTAATTTTGATAATGAAATTTTTGTCATTAAATTCGGTAATGAAAATTTGGTCATCAGAGTTCTACTCTAGTATCCTTGATCTACAAAAAATAGAATTTTTATACAGTACATACCCATGCAGAGGAAACTGGGTGAACTGCCCCATTAAGGAAAGTTTCAACCTAATTGTCCTGAAATCTTTTCTCTCGGTACTCTCCTCTTCAGGCTGTGTAGTGGTTTGTATTTGCTTAAATTGGAAGTAGACATATTTATATGTATGTCTACTCATTTGCTGTATATTCCTCTGAAATTATAACTTTTATGAATTTTTTAAATTATTTTTTAATGGTCACAATAATTTACGTTTGTCAACTTATTTTGAAAAGATATAACTACAGAATATGGGAAATTGTAAAACACAGGGTCTGTGGCCAAAAATTCTCATTTAACGTGTCATAATTTTTTTTAATTTTTATTTTTTTATTGAAGTATAGTTGATTTACAGTGTTTCAGGCGTACAGCAAATTGATTGTCTCGTGTGTGTGTGTGTGTGTGTGTGTGTGTGGATATAGATGTATATGTACATCTTCTTCTTCAGATTCTTTTCCATTATAGGTTATTACAAGAAACCGAATAGAGTTCCCTGTGCTGTACAGTAGGACCTTGTTGTTTATCTGTTTTATTTATAGTAGTGTGTGTATGTTAAGCTCAAATTCCAAATTGGGATTCTAATTGAATTTTAGTATTTCACAGCTCTCTCTTTTCTGAAGGTTAGACAGATAAGGATCTCTGTCCCTGTTCATGCATTTTGCCTTGGCTTGTGAATGGGTGGCTGGGCCTTGTTTAGGGGAGCTACTCTCAATGCTTTGGGTCCCAATGTTCATGGTGACCTTATTTCCAGGTGTTAAGGAGATAGATTATTAAACGCTGATGCTAAATCTTTCATAGGAAAATTTGTCTGCTGAGGTAGCCCCTTAACAGGGCTACCCAGGGCAGCTCTGTAGAGGTTGTTTTATAGCAATTAGAGAACAGAGACAGTCAGCCCGGAAACACGCACAGCTGTCAGCTTTGAAGCCTCTTCTCAGACTTCTCTTGTCCCCTGCCCGGCTGCCTTGGTCCCTCTGGGTTTTGGGGGGTAACGCTGATGCAGCCTCGTGACCAGTGCCCTGTGGGCTTCCTCATGGTGACAGCAGCCGTCCGCACCTCCCGTCGTGAGGCGTTTTCCACTTTGCGGGTTCTTTGACGCCACCCTTTAAATCTCAGGGTGAGCTGAGTCACCCTCGGTCCTGGGTCCTCCCAGTTCCCCGGGGGCGGGTCGCACAGGACCGAGGGTCCCGGGAAGCGGCTGGGAGTCGGAGTGGCTCCCGGTCACCGGCTCACAGCTCTGCCGGGAGCCGCCATCCGCTTCGGACAGCACTGTGTGGTTAGGGACGCACGTCCTGACGATGACAGCAAGGTCATCGTGACGTGTGATGCGAAACGGAGCGTATTTTCCCCTCCTACCAGTTTTGTCCCCCAGGACCCAGACCGCTTTTTTATTTTTTTATTGAAGTATAGTTGATTTACAGTGTTTCAGGCGCACAGCAAATTGATTGTCTCGTGTGTGTGTGTGTGTGTGTGTGTGTGGATATAGATGTATATGTACATCTTCTTCTTCAGATTCTTTTCCATTATAGGTTATTACAAGAAACCGAATAGAGTTCCCTGTGCTGTACAGTAGGACCTTGTTGTTTATCTGTTTTATTTATAGTAGTGTGTGTATGTTAAGCTCAAATTCCAAATTGGGATTCTAATTGAATTTTAGTATTTCACAGCTCTCTCTTTTCTGAAGGTTAGACAGATAAGGATCTCTGTCCCTGTTCATGCATTTTGCCTTGGCTTGTGAATGGGTGGCTGGGCCTTGTTTAGGGGAGCTACTCTCAATGCTTTGGGTCCCAATGTTCATGGTGACCTTATTTCCAGGTGTTAAGGAGATAGATTATTAAACGCTGATGCTAAACCTTTCATAGGAAAATTTGTCTGCTGAGGTAGCCCCTTAACAGGGCTACCCAGGGCAGCTCTGTAGAGGTTGTTTTATAGCAATTAGAGAACAGAGACAGTCAGCCCGGAAACACGCACAGCTGTCAGCTTTGAAGCCTCTTCTCAGACTTCTCTTGTCCCCTGCCCGGCTGCCTTGGTCCCTCTGGGTTTTGGGGGGTAACGCTGATGCAGCCTCGTGACCAGTGCCCTGTGGGCTTCCTCATGGTGACAGCAGCCGTCCGCACCTCCCGTCGTGAGGCGTTTTCCACTTTGCGGGTTCTTTGACGCCACCCTTTAAATCTCAGGGTGAGCTGAGTCACCCTCGGTCCTGGGTCCTCCCAGTTCCCCGGGGGCGGGTCGCACAGGACCGAGGGTCCCGGGAAGCGGCTGGGAGTCGGAGTGGCTCCCGGTCACCGGCTCACAGCTCTGCCGGGAGCCGCCATCCGCTTCGGACAGCACTGTGTGGTTAGGGACGCACGTCCTGACGATGACAGCAAGGTCATCGTGACGTGTGATGCGAAACGGAGCGTATTTTCCCCTCCTACCAGTTTTGTCCCCCAGGACCCAGACCGCTCCTCACCCCCCGGAACATGAGGCCTCGTCTCAGTTCTGGAGACACTCCTCTGTCCTCGTCACCCCGTGAATTCGTGGCAGAGGCGGCCAGGCCAACTTGGCACCAGCGCCGAGGACGGGAGAGCGCGCTGACCGCACCGGGCCGGGTGCCCGCAGGTCAGGGGTGTTCCGGCAGAAACGGGGGTAGGAGGAGGGCGGGGTGGGGGCAGCTGGGGGCCAGAGGGCCTGACCTGCAGAGGCACGTGGTAGCGCGGGAGCGAGCTCCGCAGAGCCCGGGGCCGAGGCTGCGTGCGTGTGTGCAGGGGGCGCGGTCGGGGTTTTGGGGGGTGCAGCGCCTGCTCCTTGACCCGGCTGCGGTTACGAGAGCGATCGCCTTAGAGTAACTTATTGAACCGTGACCTGGTTTTGTGTATTTTCGGAATCGCTGATTTATTTTACCATAAAAAGGCTCAAGGAGTTCAGGGGCATGGAGGTGTAGCCTGGGTGGCACGGTAGACAGGTGGCTCGGCTGGTGTCCGCTGCCCTGTGAGGGGACGGCCGTCAGGGGCTCGTGTCCCGCTGATTTGGGGCTCAGCCCCTCACAGCGGAGGTGTCAGCCCGTTTGATAGAGGGGGGAGCGCAGCTCCGAGTTCACACCTGCGCACCCTTGCTCGGAGCCAAGAGAGCCTGGGTTCCGACAGGTGGGTCTCACTGCCGGGGGCGGCCCTCCCAGGCTTGGGTGTCCCAGGCTGCCCAGGCGGGGGCCAGGTCGGGGCAGGGAGGCGGCCGGGCTGCAGTCTCACCTGCACACTTAGCACTCCGCGTCTCCGACTCTGAGAAAGAGACACCCTGTCTGTTTCAGGATCGTCCGTGGATTCGGGTGGGACCCGCCGCTGATGGTGAAAAAGAGGGTGTTCCTGACACCTGGGCATTTGTACATCTCTTGGGTCGATAAAAAAGTTTCAGCAGGAGCCCAGAAAGCCTCACCCATGCCGACAGGTTAGCAAAACCGTGAAGGGTTAGCCTGGAAAGGGAAGGCCTTGGTGAGACGTGAAAGCTGCTTTCACAGCCTCTGCTGTTTGTCTCAAGAAGAAGAATTAGACGGACAGTAAGGCCTCAGGTGCAGAAGCAGGCAGGCGGTACCCAGTGGTGAAGGAGTCCGGTGCCCACGGGCAGGGGTGCTTCCTCACGATGGCCGAGATCGGGGCGTAGCGGCCGGGGATGTGGGCCCTGAACGAGAGGCCGGCTTCGAGGTCCCGGAGGCCGTGCTGCGCCCGAGGATGCTGCCGCTCTGTGGCCGGCTCCGCCCATGTCAGCACGCTCCGCCCATGTCAGCACGCTCCGCCCATGTCAGCACGCCTCGCCCGTGGGCGTTCCGTGGCAGGGCGTGGCGCGGCACGGGGCTGACATGTCAGAGCGTGGCGCTGAGCCGGCTGGATGGTGTGGAAGCCGGCCATCCTGATGGACTCCTGGCGGTCGCCGGACCCCTGGCCTGGTGCAGTACCGCTCGACGCGTACCCGCCGCCCCCGGGACGCGACAGGCCTTTTCCTCCGTGAACCCAGTAATGAGGCTCTGCAGTTAAAGCGACACGTGTTTCTCGTGGGCCGTGTGGGTGAGTCACAGACTAACAGACCGATATGTAAAAATACGGAAGGATTTATGACTGGGGTTGTCCATAGTGGGTGGACGCTTCATTGTGGTTTTTAAATTAACCGTGAGGACACAACAGCCTTGAGTGTCCGGAAGGTAAAGGGGATGAGAGGCTGTCCTCGTCACCCCCCCACGACGTCTCCCGCCCCTCCGGCGTCGTCCGCCCCTCCTCATCTCCAGACCCGTCCGTGTCGTACCTCTGAGCCTTTCCTGGGTTTCCTGCCCTGCAAACAGGGCTGCGGCGGCTCCACACGCGGCCCGGGTCAAGTCGGAGCCGGGGCTGGGGCCCCTCAGCCCCTGTGTGTGACGCTGGCCGCATCGCTTCGTGGCCAGGCTGTCCTGGGCGCTGGGGGCGCGTTGCAGCCTCTGGGCTGCTGACCCGTTGGACGTTGTGTGAGCGTCCGAGGGGGCTCCAGCGTGAGGGGCCGCGTGGGGCTGCCTTTGATCGTGGTGCCTTTGCAGACCCTACCCTTGGGGGCGACTGTGCCCCCTGTTGCCTGATGGGTGGCGCCGCGTGGGGCTGCCTTTGATCGTGGTGCCTTTGCAGACCCTACCCCTGGGGGCGACTGTGCCCCCTGTTGCCTGATGGGTGGCGCCATTGCTGTGGTGCTGGGAAGCCGTTTGACCAGGCGCTTCCAAGGAAAGTTCATGTCTGCTGACCCTGTTCCCGCCTGAGCTGTGGCTTTGGAAGATTTGCGAGGAGCAAGGGGCAGGTGTGTATCGCGGAGTCCGCTGCCGGGGACCATGAGGGTGGATGCACCGTCTCCTATGGCTTAGCAGACTCTGCGGTCTCCTGGGGACCGCGGTGCACACGCATGTACCCAGGGGCACACGCATGCACATGCACACAGGGGTGATCTTGGGGTCACCGGGGCTTGAGGTGGTAGTCGGGACGGTGACCGAGGGGCCCCTGGAACGGCGGTGCGGCCGTACGTGGAGCATCCCCTTGCCCGGCTGGCAGGCGGGCAGAAGAAGTGCTTGGCCTCCGAGGTGCCTCCTTTGCTCACGGCGCTTGCTGAGCTGTGTTGCCGTCTAGCTCAGGCCCGGAAGTCGGTCCGTGCCTGCTGGGTGCTTTGCAGAAGCTGCTGGGCAGGAGTGGAAGGCCGACGTCCTCGCCCTGGCCACCTGCCCCCGGCAGAGCAGAAATGGGGCGATTTCGGCCCCGGGGCTCGTGCCCCGGGTGCGTCCAGGGAGCTCGTGGCACACAGGCCGAGCGGCAGCCCTGACTGGTGCGCAGAGACCCGAGGTGACGGCGTGGATGTGTCGCCATGGAGCTGTGGTTCTGAGGACACAGCGACCAGGGCGAGTGGCTGTGTGATTTTTTTCCCAGATTCTAAAGATAATAGCCATTTCGTGTCTTGCAGTTACCTGTCTTAGGTTAGGTGAATGTGTTTTCCAGAAGTCGAGAAGTTGATCGAATTCTGAGTGGAAGAAAGAAGCGGGGACCCTGGGTTCCTGCTTGTGGTGGTGCAGAGCTTGGCCACTTGAAGGTTTTCAGGGTACGGATTGATGAGCCCAGCTTTTAAAAATAGCCCCATCGCGCACACACACATTTTCTCTTTTTAAAGAATGGTGTATTCATTGGGTTGTGAATTCTGGACTTTGTAATGGTCTGGCTGTGGGAAAGGGAGCGCGTTCTCAGGACTCGGGGTCACGTGGGCGATTATCTGGTTGGACAGTAGCTGCCCCCGGCGGTTCTGCAGCCCAGACACACTGCCGTTGTCTTGTGGGAAACTGCGTGTGTGTGTGAGGCTGTGTGTGCACTGCGTACATGCCTGTGGCTGGGTGTGCATCTGCACACACGTGACTGTGAGCGTGTGTGGCCACGTGACTGCCTGCACGTGCGTCCCCTTTGTGCCTGTGAGAAGCGAAGGATCAGGACGGACGGACACAGACGGGAGAGGGTGCCGGCTGGGCGGGATTCCGTGTGGCCCTGGGACGACTCGGCAGCTCTGCAGATACATCACGTTCGTGAACACGCTGCATCTTTGAATGTGCTTTATTATGGCTTCAGCTCTGCCGCCAGGATCAGTACATCTTTTCAGTCCCGTGTAAAACTGTAAGCTGCCGGCATCTGGAGAGATGTGGAGGTTATAGATTAAGGGGGCTAGAACCCCAGCAGCCTGGTGAGGGTGTTTTTTAGGTCAGAGAGAAGAGAGAGCATCAGTGGCTGCCGTTCTTACAAAGTGGGTTTAGGTCACAGAATCTAGACGTTCAGACCAGTGGTGACTTTTCAGATCACTTCCCATCTTACGACTTGCTGTCGTCCAGGCCAAACTCAGTGTTCTGGGGAGGATCCGGGTCCCTGTCCCCAAGGGGCCTCGGGAGGTGGGTGCAGAGGGAGAACGCAGGTCACAGGCATGGTAGGGCGGGCAGAGCAGAGGACGTGGGGGAACCTTCCGGACCCTGGCGCGTGGCCGGGCCGCTGCCTTCATCACCGCGAGTCCGCTTGTTCGCTGGCGGTTTGATTAGCAGCCGCCCTCTCGCTGGGGGAGGCTCTCGCGAGGACCACGTGTGTGCTCAGCTCACTACTGAGTCCAGCGAGAAGCGTCGCAGTCACGCCTGGGTTTTATACAAAGAGCGAACAAATTAATTAGTATTGACCGAGATGGCACCTTTAGCGAGTGCAAGACACGGGGCTGAGACGTGACTTGTGTCCTCAGAGTATGTCCTCCGAGAGCCGTCCCCACCCCCTGTGGTGGCCACCGCCCCCTCCCACGCGTGCACACAACGCACAGGCACACGTGCACACGGGCACGTGCACACATCGCTGTCAAGGAGCTGCCCGCACTCAGCCCCGGTGCACAGAGAATGCTGAGCAGGCCTGAGTGCAGCAGGGCCTGTCGTGGGCTGAATGGCAGTGGTGACCAGTGTGTTTGCTGACCTCCCCCCCGCCCCCAGATATCTCTCCACGCGGGTGGGCGAGTTATTTCGGGCTGGGCGGGAGGGATCCCACAGCTGCAGTTCCCCTTAGACGGCCTCGGATGGGATGCCAAGCCCGTGGAAGCAGAGGGACCGGGTGGAGGGCCTTCCCTTTTGAGTTCAGCTGATAGAATTTGACGGAAAACCCTCTACTTAGCTTTAAGCATTTTTAATTCATAGATTCACGGCTCTCACTTAGCCAATGAGCTCCTGGAAAACAGTCACAGAAATACGATATTGCAGCTGCTTCTCAAAATAGAACTATGACTAAAGGATTGAGAAAATAAACGTTAGTAATTGGGGCTTTCCTGCGATTTTTCTGTGTGGCATTGCTCCATCAGGGTTGTAATGCTTTGTCTAGACTTCCAAAAAGCTGGATAAATTGAAGGTGAGCTATCAGTCAGGAGAAAACCAAAGATATGCAAGAAAGAGGAATACAGCTATTTCCTCTTTATTAAAAAAACAAAAAAAGGGAGAAAGTGAAAACCAGAGAGTGAAGAAGTTCATGAAGAAGAAACGTGTGTATGCTTTGTTTTTGCATTTTAAAGGAAAACAGTATCACTACAACCCCTTGTACAGCAGGCCTGGGCAGCCTGCCGAAGAGTCCAGAAACAGTTTAGTGATGTGATTTGGGAATATTTGCTTAAATTATTAAGTAAAATATAAAATAACTATTGCCACTGAATGTCTCTGGGGGAGTGAAACATCTGAGATTTGATATTTATAAAATAGCTTGAACTCTTTATGTGAGCGATACAGAAAATCTCTGTATTTTATACTAACTTATACATTTATAACCATAAAAGGCTAGAGAATCAGCTTCTGGTGGGGATGAGATGACTCGGCAAAACCAGCTGGTGCTGCTTAGTTAACATTCCCCGTGGTTCCTTCCCAGGCTCACGGCTTTCTAGTTCACAGCTAACTCCGTGTGAGGTCAGGACCATCCTTGTTACACATCAGCTGGCGCCATAGGAGGAGGGGGACGCTGGACCAGGCAAGATGGGATGCTTATTGTATACGGTCAGCTTCGTAAAATAATAAAGGTTTAACTTGGCGGGCGTGTGGATGCCAATGCTCAGAAATCGTGTCCCCAGCACATTTTGCCCACCCGCAGTCTGAAGGCACACGTGACAGTGCCCCACGCATGAAAAGAATTTCGGTTTTCATGTGGACAGAGTGCTGTGTGGAAGGACATCGGGCCATGTCGTGCCTGTCTTGGGCCGGTTCCCCTTTGAAGCACCCCGGTTTTCTGTGTGTTTCTGTCCAAAAATTGGACCTTTGTAGGTGCTGCCTGTAATCTAACCCTCACGGTCCAATGGCATAGATCATTTCACCTGAGTTAGCCAGATCATCCAAGTTTACAGTGTAAACTAGTGTACCAAGTTTACTAGTGTAAACACTAGTTTACAGCGCTCCACATTTTAACCTCTGAAAATAAATGCTGGTGAACAGACACATCAAGACGTAAGACACTTCAAGAGCTTTTGATGAGCCACTCTTAACCATTTCAGATACATTCGGTACTTGCGAAGCGCTTTCAGAGGAAATATGCACCACTGTACAGATGCACACTTAAAGCAAGTTGTCGGTGTACCTCTTTGGCTGCCACGTACCTGTTGTTCAAAAGTCATGCCTCCTCGGTCCGTTTCTGAAACCCGGGACGGCACGCGGAGCGCGGGCGCCGGCAGCCGGGGCCTCGCGTTGGGGGCGGGCGCCATCTAGTGGTGAGGTCCGCGCACGGCGCCGGAAGCCGCGGCTCCAGGGACGGCCCGGCCAGCAGTGTGCCCCGGAGTGGCCTTTGTTCGGCAGGTCAGCACGTGCTTGGTTTTGTGAAAGATTGTCCTGATAAAGAGTCCCAGTTTCCTTAAAAAGGGTCATTATAATTTGTTTGTAAATACACAGAACTCGGGTTTTGTATCTGGGGATAATTAAGCAGCAGACAAACTTTTCAACCACGTGAACGCTAGTTTGTGTCTGTTGTCATTGTTTTTATGCTGGAGATTTACAGGGTGACTTCTCTGCCGAAGTCTTGCTCCGAGCTTGGTCTCTTAAGAGGCGGTTTGTGGAAGAAAAAACGAAGGCGGTTTAAAGGACGTGCGTTCTTTGTAGCGGTTGAGGAGCTGGTGTACCCGTCCTGCCCGTTAGGAAGCAACAGGGCTGGAGGATGACGCAGAAGAAGCATCATGTGCTAAGCTTCCCTGGGCTGTTCCTTGCTGCACCTTCTTAATGACATTTTAAAATCTGAAAGTCATATAAATGCCTTCTTTCAACAATTACTTCGGCTTCAACATACTTCTTTATAACATTCGATTTAATTTCTCTTCGCCTTTGTAAAGTGGAAACGTTCATTACTCTTCAGAGCGTGGTTTGTAAAGTTTTGTTTAATGGTTTCTTTTCATTTTTACATTTGTTTGAATTTTGTCGCGTAGACAAGTTTATACTTTCTGTTAGGATTTGGGGGGTGAAGGAGGGTGTATAAAATGGACAGTAGCCATGAAAATAGACTTGAATTCTGTTCACTTCAGCATGGATTCGATTTAAAAAAAAAACACACACAAATGACCCGAGTGACACATTTTTATGGTTGCGTCAGTGAGGAAGCAGTTAGTAAGTTCTAGACTTCTAGAATGTGATTATGTTTTATGGCAGGATGGACTACCCCCTCTAGTTACTGGAAGCTTGGGTGGAAACGTGAGGTATTTGATTGACCTTTATTTTTTATTTATTTATTTATTTATTTATTTATTTTTTGCGGTACGCGGGCCTCTCACTGTTGTGGCCTCTCCCGTTGCGGAGCACAGGCTCC
>NC_041232.1:85802789-85808129 GCF_002837175.3 Physeter macrocephalus | reverse complement strand
CATGGCTCACGGGCCCAGCCGCCCCGCGGCACGTGGGATCCTCCCGGACCGGGGCACGAACCCGCGTCCCCTGCATCGGGGGGCGGGCTCTCAACCACTGCGCCACCAGGGAAGCCCTGATTGACCTTTAAAATGTTGCTTTTGTACTCTCCGAATAGGAATGTTCTTGAAAACATTATTTCCCAGATTTCAAGCTTTAAGTGTCCTTGTGGAACGGTGGTTACACTGTTTAGTCAGAGAAGTCCTGTATTTAATCTGTAACTGTTTTTCTTCAGAAATCAAAATCCGGCTTCCAAAGTGCTAAGATATTTACATATTTTTCCATTAACGCAAATAAATTACAGTTTTGTGTGTTATTTATGTGAATAGATTAATTACTTAAAATGAAAACTCCTATACTGTATTCAGACAGACAGAAAAACAAGCAGGAACGATTTAGGGAATAAAATATTGGTTCATTTATAAAAATTTTAAAACGTCATTCAGTTGTCACTAATTGTTCTAATTCTGTCTGGTTCCCTTACTGAGACTTTACTGTTATTATTATTAATTATTATAGTTCACATTATATGTGTAAGGAGTGAGAGAGCTTTGAAACACTTCTTTCAAAGAGACTTTTCTGACCATAGAGCTGAATAGTCCTTGATAGATACTGGGCCATTAGAAGCAGTTTCTGTATTATTCTTTATGGAAACAAAGCCTGTCCTTTTACAAAGGGTGAAGTGGGGCAGAGCTGGTACTTTCACTTTGGTGCTGGTGTTGTTCCTGGGCCTGGAAGCCCTGGTGATTTCCTTGTTTGCTGTAACCCCTCCTTAAAGCAGCCTCGCAAGTAGGTCACTTGGTCACGTGCTTTTCTGGATGCCCCTCTGTATACGACCAATAATAAGCGTGTCTTTGCCCCTTGGTTATTTTCCTGTATTTTCCCAGAAGGAGAACTTCCAGATTGAACCAGCTCGGGGCAGTGTTTTTCAGCGTTTCCTTTGCTTCACTTGCACAGAAAGCTTATTAAACCGTGTTTGTTAATTGAAAAGCCCCATGGATATTGCAGCTAAAACGTTTTCTTAAGTCATTTCTACATTGTATCCAAGGCATCCTGTGATAATAATAATTCTCTTCATCACATTTCATTGAGATTCAGTGTTTCTGAGATTCTTTTAGCTGAAATATCTTTCCAGGGACTTTTTCCACCCCCAGACACCTATGCAGTTTTCTCTTTGTTAATTTCTTGCGTTTTAATTGTCTCAGTTAACTCTCAAGTTTCAGCTAAATCTCCATGCATGATGGCTCTCATTTCTCTTAAAACATCATATACCTTTTATTCTGCCCTGTATCTATTTTTGTTACCAGCTTTCCCTTTTCTTTAATTTTTTAAATTTTTTATTTTTGGCTGCGTTGGGTCTTCGTTGCTGTGCGGGCTTTCTCTGGTTGCGGCGAGCGGGGGCTACTCTTTGTTGTAGTGCGCGGGCTTCTCATTGCGGTGGCTTCTCTTGTTGCGGAGCACGGGCTCTAGGCGTGCGGGATTCAGTAGTTGTGGCTCATGGGCTCAGTAGTTGTGGCTCGCGGGCTCTAGAGCGCAGGCTCAGTAGTTGTGGCGCACGGGCTTAGTTGCTCCGCGGCATGTGCGATCTTCCTGGACCAGGGCTCGAACCCGTGTCCCCTGCATTGGCAGGTGGATTCTTAACCACTGGGCCACTAGGGAAGTTCCCCAGCTGCCCCTTTTTAAGACAGGGTAAAAAAAAAATCAGAAAAGAAGGGTCTTCTGAGAAACATTATTTTAAAAATGGATGTTCTTGCTGTCACAACAAGTTTTCGGTAACTGGTCATATTTGTTATAAAAGTTACTAGGAACTCACAAATAATAAAAATAACTGCTGAAATCTCAAAATTACTTTTAAACCGGGAGTTCTTAATGGTGAGAATTCTTCAGGCTTACAGTACTTGGGATATTGTATCTTTGGGGAGAGAGTTATTGTTTGTCCCATATAAGGCTCACATCACAAGAATAATTTGGGTTTAGGCTATTTTCTGTCTCGAGAACCTCCTTAACCCCACTCCTCCTTCATACACTTGTGTGTGGAATTAGTTTGGTGGATCTTGCTTTTCAACGAAGAGGAACAGCTAGGAAGGGGCATGACGACAGTCTCATGGTCACAGCCTCTGGGGTTGGGAGACCCAATTACCTGAATATGCAGATTGCTCTCAGCCTTGGGCGCCAGCTGCTGTTTGCGTTTGCGGTCATCACTACAGATGTTACATCTGGGTTTTAATTCAGGGACGGGGCTGCTGATGGAATCCCACACTCAGGTTGTTCCCGGATCACCTCCTGGGGCAGGAGGAGGGGCTGCAGGAGAGAGCATCTCTTCCTATTTCCTCTGCAGCTTGCACACTTCCTGGGGCCACGCGCTGGTCCTGTGGCCGTGGGGCATGAGGCGCTGGGGGCGGGGAGGCCGTGGCTCTGAAACCTCTGGGCCCTGGGAGGTGGCCAGGTGGCCCTCTCCAGCGTGACCAGGGTCCATCAGTACTTTGCGAACTGCTTTATCTGGCCGCCATTTTGAGTTTTCCTGCATTACCATGTGCTTGTGCACCCTATTTTGGAGAGAAAGTTCGTCTTCCAGAATTGCAGGACCTGAAGTCATTTGGGGTCCAATATGAAAAGTCCTAGAAACTTGGTGCACACGTGAGGCTCAGTACTTCACCTTACGAGCACCCAGCCCAAATATGGGTAAGTTTTTGGAAAAGTCAAGTGAGGTTTCCCGCATAGCATCTGATTCTCCCCCAGCAGTTACTGGACAGGGTCACCTCCATCCCTGCGGACCCTCCCCAGCCGTGGACGCAGCGGGTGGACGAGGGCTGGACAGCCACAGTAGGTATGGGGCCCCACCAGCCACGGTGAGGCCTTCTGGAAGCTGTTCTCTGCCCCAGTTTCCTTACCTGCAACGCGGGGGAGGGCAGCATCACCTCCTGGATGTGTTGAGAGAGGTGATAGAGGGTCTAGATGGCCCCGCTGGGGTTCTGGCTCCTGGGCAAGGGGGAGTCCTCCTCCCAGCCCCGCACTGGGTGCTCCCGGCTGGACGGCAGCTCACCGGCGGGAACCGAGACGCCTCCTTTCCCTTAAGGGCAACAGCGAACGTCTGTGTGGTTCCTGCTGCGAGCCAGGCCCTCGCTGCCCGGGGACCCCGTCAGGGCCACGCCACCCCTAGACGAGGCTGGGCGATGCTGGCCGGGTGGTGTGGTCAGCCGTGACCGGGGTACCGCCGCCGGTGTCTGGCGCCACATCCCGCTTGCCTACGGGAACCAGGCTGGCGGGCGCCGGGGACCAAGTCTGGCCACCAGCAGTTGACCCTGCCCGGTGACCTAGAGCCGCGTCTCGGCAGGCGGGGCTGGGAAGCCACTTTCCTCCCGCTTCTTCTTGGTCCCATTATAGCCGTTAGTAGCTGATGACATCCTCTGAGGTTTGCTTAGGTTCCTATCAGAGTGAGTCATCTGTGTTCACAGCGTAACTAACTGGGGTGAGAAACTGGGGAGACTGGTCAGGAATCAGTTGACGGCGGGGACAAGTCAGTCTGTAAAGCCCCTGCCTCCGTACCCAGGACACAGCTGCCCGCAGTGACCGTAGGTTGACTGAAGGGTCCGTCGTGACGCTCCTGCCAGGGGAAGGCCCACTGTAAGGGGAAGGCATGCAGGGTTTTGTGCTGCATTAGTTTCTGGTTTTTTTTTTTTTTTTTTTTGTGGTACGCGGGCCTCCCCCTGCTGTGGCCTCTCCCGCTGCGGAGCACAGGCTCCGGACGCGCAGGCCCAGCGGCCACGGCTCACGGGCCCAGCCGCTCCGCGGCACGTGGGATCCTCCCGGACCGGGGCACGGACCCGTGTACCCTGCATCGGCAGGCGGATTCTCAACCACTGCGCCACCAGGGAAGCCCTAGTTTCTGTTTTGTTTTTGTTTCTGTTTTGAGAGTTCCTGGGTTTTTTTGTTTGTTTGTTTTAACCAAGGGTGGGAAGCAAAGAAATTATAATAAACGTAAAAAGAGAGACAAAGAGCCACAGTCATATACTAAGTGGACAGACTAAACCAAGAGGAGCTGATGAGGTGATATATGATAACCGAGGATTTAGAAATGAGGCTCTTCTTGTAAAAGCGCCTTGAAACCGTTCCCTGCTTGGCCCATCCCACGTTGACGTGTGATGGCTGCACACGCGCTCCCCAGGGTAAAGTGCCAACTCGCTGCTTTTAAAGTTATGCGTGAAGCAGTGGCAGAGCGTTTTCTAAAAAAAGAAGTGTGTTTCCCCCTGACATCACTCAGACATACCTGTGCAGAATCCACCACATCTGAGTCCACTGAATTGAAAGAAGAGCAGTGAGGCCACCGAGGCGCCTGTGAAGCCAGCGGTTCATTTCTGGTGGTCGTCGGTCCCTTCTGCAGAATCCTCCCACAGCCCTGCAGTTGAACGGGGGAGAGAGGGACAGCCTGTGGACCGCGGAAGGCCGGCCCCTCCCCGCCTGCTGGGAGCTGACCTCCAGCCCCATGGCAGCTCTTTGTCTGTCTCGGCCTCTCCTGAAATCCGGTTCTCCGTGACTCCCAACTGTCTGTCCTCTGTCGACCCCAGCGCGCCTTGAGCGTGGCCACAGTTAGAATCCCCCAAAGGTTTTTTCAAAAAATGTGCAGACCCTTCTTCCCGGAAGGCTGGTTTTTGGTCGAGGCACTGGCCTTGGGGCTTTCTTCCAGTGATGGTTCGTGTCCTTTGCAGATGATTCCACGGGGCAGCCAGAAAGCTGCTGTGGATGAACTAGCCCTCCCTCCCTCCCTCCCTCCCTCCCTTCAGGACACAGGGACTGAATGTCAAAGTTTGTGGTGGCCCAGCCAGCAGCCCTCTGTTTCAGGTGGCACAGTCCAAGTTCCTGCAGTCATTCTCCACATTACTTGGTGTCCAGAGACCTCCCTCCGTGAGCCTGTCCTGGGTATGCTTTTGCCTCTTCTTAGTACGGGGCTCAGAGCCAAGACTGGGCTCTTCCAGCTAGGTGAGCACTGTTGGTGCCCTTGCCTCCCTGGCTGTGGCTGTGGCTTTACCTTGATATATCAGTGAAACCCTGGGCCATGGAGACTCACACTGAGCTTGTGGTCCCCTAGGAGCCTGGACTCTTTTTCACAGCACAGCCCTTAAGCCAGACCTTTCACTTCCTGCACTTTGTTCCTTCTTGTTAGTTTTTTTTTTTTTTTTTGTGGTATGCGGGCCTCCCTCTGCCGTGGCCTCTCCCGTTGCGGAGCACAGGCTCCGGACGCGCAGGCTCAGCGGCCATGGCTCACGGGCCCAGCCGCTCCGCGGCATGTGGGATCCTCCCGG
>NC_041232.1:85792606-85802638 GCF_002837175.3 Physeter macrocephalus | reverse complement strand
GGGATCCCCCCGGACCGGGGCGCGAACCCGGTTCCCCTGCATCGGCAGGCGGACGCGCAACCACTGCGCCACCAGGGAAGCCCCTTTCTTGTTAGTTTTGAGCCTTTGTTCCATCCTGTTGAAAACTTTTGAATCTCTGTCTTTTTTATTTTTTTTTTTGGTGAAGGTTTTGCTCTCCCTCCTAGCTGAGTGTCAGTCCTGGGTCTGATACCTTTGTCCAGTCCCATTTCTTCATCTAGGCCACCGATAAATGCTGATGGGGCTATGGGAGGACCGATGCTGTAGCATCCTTAGGAGACCTTCCTCCCTGTGGATTCTGGGCAGGGGTGTCGGGTCAGCTCCCAGGCCACCTTGTTGTCCAGTCACATTTCATCTTGTGCCCAAGACCATCAGGAGACACCAGGTCCATGTGTCCTTCTGTCTCCTAAATGACCAGTGTGGTAAGCCTCTCAAAAGAGGGAATCATGGGCTTTTACGGTGCTACTGCTTTTTACCCCCTAAACCAGAGGTAAAATATTTTGAAATGGTACCTATTTTATAAACCAGAATACCAAGGCTCACAGAGTTGATCTAATCTGCTTTCTCAGCAGGTCAGTTGAAAAGTGTGTTTTGATCTGCGTTAACATTGCTACAAACTGCTTCCGTTGTGCAATTTAAGACGCATGCACAGAGGTCAGGAGCTAAGGAAGGCGTTTCAGAGCCTCACGCAGGTGTGCTGGCCCACTGTGAGGTGCGGGGGTCCGCGGAGCCATGTCTCTGAGTTCCGGTACTGCGATCGATGGAGGGCCTGCTGTAATTTTTCACTTGCTGTCTTGGTCAGAGGTACTGGAGGTTCTCGTGATGTTTGAAATCCTTTGTGGGAGCATAACCTTTGGGGGCTCTGACAGATGTGCTCTGAACACCTGCAGATGTGTAGTGTCAGGTACAGCGGCCCTGTTGTTTCAGCTAATAGGCTTTGGCGTGTGTTCTCATACATCCATATGCCTTTACTGCAGGAAAAACTAGGTCTCCCGAGCCGCCGTCCTGACTCTCTTTGAAAATGTAAAAGTGAATTTGACAGACTGAGCCTCAGCCTGAATTAAACAAAGGCCAAGACGATCCCCTGTATTTAATTCCAGGTTAAATGCCCTTTTTATCATCAGAGCTTTCCAGGGCCGCCCAGTTTGCTTTCTGAGTAACGCTAGGTGCCCACATGACAGGCAGGTATATCTAACTTTATTTAAATGTTAGCTTTTCAGAGGCTATAGGATCAGAAAATGTACTCCTCTTTTGTCTTGTTTCCTAATTCTACCGGTCACTACATACTGGGAACATTTCTTATGTGGACGTAATCCTTTAAAGTTGCTTATAAGTGGCTCTCTAACTACCTCCTAATTGAAAATGAATATTTATTACTGTGTTCCTTCAGATCTCTGGTAAATGCCTTCTGTGAAGGACACTTTCCTGCTTTCCTGAAGATCCCTTTGGAATACACTTTTTTTTCTTTCTTTTTTCTTTTACCAATTTGATGTGATTACTGTCTTAACTCCAAAAATATACTTAGAAAAATTTTATTTTATTTTGTTTTTTATTGACGTATAGTTGATTTACAGTATCGTGTTAGTTTCAGGTGTACAGTACAGTGATTCAGTTATATGCGTGTGTGTGTCTGTATGTATTTTCAGATTATTTTCCCTTATAGGTTATTATAAAATACTGAGTATAGTAAAATACTAAGTTTAGAAATATAGTAAAACATTGAGTATAGAAAAGTTTTAAAGAACATTCTGTGTAAACAGATACCTACATTCCATGAGAATGTTAAAATCTCTAAAAAATTCTTATTTAAAAACCAACAGTATTGGGCTTTCTCGTAAAAGGAAACCTAAGATTTTAGTCCATCCCCGCTATGACACCTGTAAGGAGAAAAAACACCTCCGAGCTCGTACTGATGGGAAGAAGCCACGCTCTGTAGGTCGGAAAGGTGTAAGACATCCAGAAACGTGTGTGCACTTTCTAACTGAAATAAACCCAAGGTCGTCAGTGCAGACGTCCAGTGGGTTTTTGTTAAATCGTGTCGAATCCACTTGCGGTGCAGTCTGGTCGGGGAGAAGCCTTGCAGCCTCGGTGCCCAAGCTCAGGGAGCCTGGCTGCACTTGGGGTGACGTCAGCGGCCCTCACCCGGGAGGGTGCGAGGCCGCCCCGCGGCAGGGAACCCGCGCCCGGCCAGCACTCCTGTAGATGGTTCCAGGCAGACCCCACAGGAGCGAGAGTGGGTGTCCTACCCAGGGAATTCCCCCCGGGAGGCGCGGGGTGGGGGTGGGGGAAGAGTGTGACTCACGCCCTTCCCTCTTATGCCTCCAAAGGAAACTGTTGGTGTCCAGGTTTTGGAGCTGAATGTTGGACTTGACTAGACAGTCACGGGGGCCAATCCTGCATCAGCCCGTAGTTTCTGAGGCAGCTGCAGGGTCCCTGCGGGGAGAGCACACTGTTTTCCAGCCCTGCCTCTCTGTGACCACGGGCTGAGGGGTTCTTTGAAAGCCATGGAAAGCCTTATGCTGTTATAAAGAATTAAGTCTTTTTTCCTGGTTTTTGATAGAACTGGTCTTCCTCTGTTAACTAGTAACAGTGTAGTTATATGTCACTAGATAGGCAGCTATGTTATTTTCCCCAGTAGTCTCCTGAGTCATCTAATTGGAAAGGAAGCCCCACCCCAAGTAGCGCCATTTTGCCCTCAAGGTTGATCCGCTCTTGACAGAGCTTGCTGACCCAGGTCCTGGATCGCACTGTTCCTGAGACCCACACGCTTCCCTCCACGTGTGCACGTGGCGGTTTGGGTGTGCTTCTCTGTCTTGTGTTCTGAAGAGAAATGGTAACGTCACGTTTTCCATTTCGATCCTCCAGGGACAAAGCCACACCGCTGCTGCTTTCCAGAAGAAGTAGCCTCCGCTGCGCTCTCCAACGGAGACCAAAGTCACACACCTGGAAATAACCCATCGGGAAGAGCTGCCAGGGAGCCCAGCGCGGGGATCGCAGCTTCTGTGTCCGTACTTGAAAGCGGTAGCAGAGACACTTCCAAGAGAGCAGAGCAGCCTAGGTTTTCCGTGGACTTAAAGATGCCAGCATTTCACCCCAAGCAAGAAGGCCCCGGCTCCAGGGACGCTGCGGACCTCCCTCCACATCCCACTCAGACTGCAGATCTGCAGCTCCCCTCTGAGAGCCGAGCCGCCCACCCGAAAGAGAAGCTGTCCGATTTGCACAGTAAGGGGCGTTGCGGGGGAGGGAAGAGGGCGCCGGCCCCAGACCTGATCCCGCTGGACCTGAGCGAGCGGTCGACGCGGGATGACCCCAGCCACAAGGAGCTGGCCTCCTCCCTGCAAGCTGCTCTGGCCGTGCACCCGTGTCCGTACTGCAGCCACAAGACCTACTACCCCGAGGTGCTGTGGATGCATGAGCGCATCTGGCACAGGGTCAGCTGCCGCTCCGTGGCCCCCCGGTGGATCCAGCCCAACGGCTACAAAAGCATCAGAGACAGCTTGGTTTTCCTCCCCCGCAGCGGACGCACGGGCCCCCCGCCCGCCCTCGGGGGCAAAGAGTGCCAGCCCCTGCCCATCTCCCGGTTCACCCGCACTCAGGTGCCGGGCGGGGCGCCGGGCCCCAGAGGGAGCCCCGCGGCCCTGGGGGTGCCCACGAAGGCCGCCAGCTCGCCCAGGAGCAAGGAGAGCCACCCCGGGGGGCCCTGCGCGCTCTGGGCGGCCGGCCCCGGCCCCGAGCGGCCCGGGGCTCCGCCGCCCCCGTCCAAGCCCAGGCAGGAGGCCGGCCCCAGACCCGGGCCCGCGGCGGGCAGCGGGGGCTTCAGCAGAAGTGCCACACCGACCCCCACCGTCATCGCCCGGGCGGCGCCCCAGCCCCCGGCCCACGGCCGGCAGGGGGACAGGTATGGCCTCCCCGCAGCGGGGGCCGGCCTCGGTCCCCCAAATAAGCACAGCGCCCTGGACCCGCCCAAAGCCAAATTCAGCCCTCAGCCTCAGGGGCAAGCGCACGGGAAAGGTGACGGGGGCCCCCCTCTACCTCCCCGAGAGCCCCCCGCCAAGGTCGGCTCCAGAGGGACCGCGGCCTCGCCGGCCCAGCCCGTCCTGCACAACATCAAGCAGGAGCCTGCGTCCGAGGGCCCCGAGAAACGCCCGGACATCCTCAACATCTTTAAGACGTACATTCCAAAGGACTTTGCTTCTCTCTACCAGAGCTGGGGCGGCAACGGCCCTGCGCTGGAGCACAGAGGTAAGGGCTGCGGGCCCTCTCCCCGCCCGCCCTGGGGGCCCTGGGGCCTCACGGGGGCGCCCCTCCTTAGAAGGGCACAGTGCTGCCCGCTGGCTGTGTCGGAGCCCCGACGCAGCGCGCCCTGGCTGCTGTGCCCGGCCTCCTGGTCACGTCCCCGGCCCACCCAGGCACGCCCCCCTCCGCGCCTAGCAGGCTGCCTCCGTGGCGCTTCTCCACTCGGTCGTTTTATCTTATTTTTATTCTCATTATTTTGGTGGCCGTGGGATCTCAGTTCCCCGACCAGGGGTCAAACCCAGGCCCTCTGCAGTGAAAGCGCCGAGCCCTAACCACCGGACGGCCAGGGAAGTCCCTCCGTTTGGTTATTTTAAACAAGAATCAGCAGATGTTCATTATCTCATGCCTCTCCAAAGACAAGGTGTGCATTTGAAGTGGTTACTTAAGTTTTGTCTTTACGCGTATATAATTTTAAAAGCGCACATCAGTACTACAGCATTTGTTAGCAGAGCCTTTGCAGAATGTGAATGTCCCTTACCAGGTTTGGGGAACTGACTCAGGTTTAAAATTCTGGAAAAAATTATACCTCAGATCGTTATCTTCCTTTCCTCCCGGTACCTCGGTATTAATACCTCGGGAATAATAATTAGGAACCGGCAACACATTGCCACAGGCTCCGTTGAATGCCTGCATGGGAATATGATGCCCTCGTTCTTGATTATAAATTGAAGGGAGCTCTCAGTTAACATCCAGGACACTGGGAAATCTAAGTATTTCCATTAAAAAATAAATAGGCAAAAACCCCTATGGGGCTCTGGCTCTCAGTTACCTTAGCTGGGTGGTCCTAACCCTTCTTTGGATACACCTGTACATCAAGCATCTGTAGTTTATTAAAGTAGGGTACCACTTCAGATGAATTGTGCGATCCAGGCCCTCAAATTCCAGGAGCTCAGAAGCACCTTTGGAGGACAAAGTTCAGATCGGGGGAGTCACGTGCACAGAGGCACCCGATCCGCTGTGTGGGATGCCTGGTGGCCGTGGTTCCCGGCAGACGGATGTGCGTCTCTCAGTTCCTGGTTTCCTCCTGTGACTTGGAACCTGCCCAGCTCCATCGCAGGTGCCACGTTGGTGTGACGAGGAGGCCTTTGGTCCATGTTGACCCTTAGAGAGAAACGAAGGTGTTTTTCGACTAGCAGAAAACTCAGGCGTTCCACAGGCTTAGAGATTTTGCCAGTGGGGTCCTCACCCCGGGGGGTTCTGGGGCTGTGGCTCAGAGACAGAGCTTCTCGAGAATTTCTAGAATGAAGCGGAGGCCTGGCTGCCTGCAGGCGGTGGAGGCTTTCATTAAGATGCGGTGCACAGGGCGGGTCCTGGTTAAGACTCTCATCCCGTCCCCTGTGCTTCAGGTGCTCTGGGCGCACTGCCCTTGGTGGGTGGGGAAAGGCTGCCACCACGTCGCTTAGCGTTTCCACCTTTTTGGATGTTGTTTAGTGAGCTTTCCATGTTCTCAGCGGTGTTTCCCAGTTGTGCAGATTATTTGCTCTGAGATGGAATAAACGTATATTGGTTGGCCTTTTGGATCTCATGCCCACCTCAGCTCTCTAGATACAGGTTTTCGTGGACCCTAAAACAGAGAGGACTTAGATATCGATGATGGCGAGTTTCGTGGGCACCGTGGTCCTGATCACCTTTTCCCCTCCGTCCAGTGCTTCCCGGAGTCTATACCCGGCTGCAGAGTGAGTGCAGTCTGCACCAGTGTTTGGATGCCTTCCACTTAGTAAACCAGACTTGAACTTCGTTTGTTACGACCCACGGCCTGCCTGATCACAGCTCTAAACCTGCCAGTTCGCACCTAGTAAGCGGCCCACGTGCCCACTAGTCCTGAAGGCTCCTTGTGCTGCGTGTGGACCTGCCTTGTTGTTGCTTTTTTTCCCAAAAAAGTAGAAGTGAGTTTTAAGTTAAGGTTTAGAGAATTTCAGATGACAGACTTTGAAGTACAGGGAGCCTGAAATGTTTTCCTTTTCCTTAAGATTTTTTAAATAAATGGTTCTAAGGCTCCCCCCTCCCCTTAAACGGAGGTTAGAGATTTATCTTTTAAGTGTGAAAAATGCTAAATCTTCCTCAGAGCGTGTGTGCTGTTCTTGGATGATTTACTCTTCTCATGTCAGGTGTAAGTCTGCAGATTTATGGTGTTTTCCCTCACCCTGGTCTGGGTTTCTATGGGGAAGTGCTTAAAATTTTTTGGCCTTGATGTGTGAGTTCATAGGTGCGGTTTGAGAACCGAAGCGCTTGGGTTTAGGGAAGGACTGAGGTCAGCTGTGTAAATCCTGGTTGGCCTGCCTCAGTTTACCTTGAATGCCCCGCCAGGAGGGCCTGGCTCCCCCCGATGGCCCCTTCTCTCCCTCATGGACTCCGTTTGGCTCCTGGTCTGGACTTGGGGGTAGTTCAGAGCAAGCCCAGAGCTCTTCTCATCCCCGGCCCATTGCGTCTTCAAACCCTGTCCTTTGCCTCTCCTGCATCCCTTTCCTGGTCCAGCGGCGGACGGGCATCAGTCCCTGCTTGGCCTACGGGGGGGCCTTCCCCGGTTCCTTTCTCCTTCGAGTGTTTGTTTATGATGCTTTGAAAGTGTCGTAGCTGCAGGGAAACCCAGCAGGTGTGGTGAGGTCTATTTGAGAGGTGAACAGCGAAGTGATGTTTCCTGTTACGGAGACTCTGCGTCTACTCTTGCAGCCTAGGAACTATGTGCAGCCCCCTCCCCAAAATTGCATTCCCGACATGTTACTGAATTTGCAGTAACTGAACTCTCAAGGTTTTGGTTTCCACTCCTTGCTGAGCACCCTTTTTTTTCTTGAGTACGTACGTGGTTGACTTTGGCATGAGGGGTCTGGAGTCTAGAATCTGAGCGAATCCGTCTCCATTCCAGATAATCTCTGCGACCGTCCTGTTCCGCGAGTCTGTCGGCACTTTGGGGGCTCGCGCTGTCCTCTGACGCAGCCTTGCTGCGTCTCCCCGAGGGGTGCCGTCTGCGAGTGAAGGTGGCAGCCTCCCCACGCGGGCCGTGGGTGACACGTATCGCGGTGGGAAGGCAGAAACGTGCAGAAGGGAATCTTGTAAAAGAGGAGGCACTCACCTGTTGTGGACACGAGATGCTTGTGGTGCTGGAGGCGTGATCCTGTGAGCCTCAAGGGGGGTGTTGTCTCGAGACAGAGAACGGTGCTCTCGGGCGATTTGCCTCTGCGACATCAAGGGTTTATGAGGTTAACGGAGAGAATTCTCCGAGAGCTTTTCCCCACCTGTGTTCTGACCGAATGATGTTTGTGTAGAAATGAATAGTCTGGAAACTCTGCCAGAAGAGAAAAGAGGTTACATGGGAACGATCGTTGTCACTTCCCTTAGGGGCTCGAAGCCTAATCCTTGAAGGATTAAAAAAAAAAGCTACATTTCCTGTGATCATTCTGCTGTGTAGATCCCAAGTCTGGAAACAGGTATGAATGTAACGTGAGTGGTTTGTTGATACAACAGTCATAAAATAGTAAATTATCCCTGTTTCCAGAACTTGTGTCCAGCCTGTAGTAGAGGATGATACGGATTTTAGAATTAAAAAAATCGAAAATAACAGAACAGGATAATTCTGGATAGGATAACATATAAGGTTTTTCTTCTTGGGACTTTAAAAAAAATCCTGTAAGCCCAAGACATATTAATAGGATGATGACAGAAGATTTGTACTTCCTTTGTGTGGATCTCGGTAGAGTCTTTGCAGGGTCCTTCCGTTTCCTTCCTCCCCTGGCGGGGGCGGGGTGCACCTCTTGCAGCATAATGAAGTTGGATGTGTGTTGGCAGGGCTCTGGAGGAGAGTCTGCAGGTGCCCCCGAAGACCCGCCAGGCCCCTTCCTTTCCTTTTGGAGCCCGCTTTCTATACACAACTTTACTTTTGAGGTCAGAGTGTCAGAGCTCCTTGCTCACCAGGTAGCCTTCAATTCAAATGAAGTTTGTAACCTTTCTCACTAGCTCAGAATTTTGGAGTAGCTTGGGCGTAATATTATTGACCGTAAAGGGCAAGGGTCTTTTCTTTAAAAAGTAGGGAGAAGATGATGTGATAGAACGCATGGGAAGACAATGTGTGCACGTGTGTGTGTGTGTGCCTGTGTGCTGATGCATATACTTAATTCAAGGAAATCAGAATGGGTGAGTGGGTACAAGGGCTGTGCTTTTTCTGCTGCTAGTTTGGATGGGAATTACTTAGAAAAAAGAAGTAAGATAATGGCTTAGTTTTGCGTGTTGTGACCATTAGATGCAAAGAGCACATGGGGCAGTCCTTATCATCGGTGGGTGTCCTGGAGGCATCTTAGGACCTACATTTGGATGCAGCCCCATTATTCTTGGGCAAGTCCAGGCAACCACAGCTGCCGTCGGGGAGGGTCTTCTTAGGAGCGCAGCTGCATGGTGCTCACGGTGAAAAGGAGGGGGAACAAAAGCGAGGATAAAGTTGAGATTTTCCTGGACCAGGATCAGAGGAGGGAGGGACCGCCCTGAACGGCTGGGTGTGTGAGCTGTTGAGAGACGCCGTCTTCATGCCGGCTGCCTGTGGTCAGAAGACCTGGGGTGTCCGGTGCACTCAGGAGCCCCGGCCCCCGCCTTGGGCCCATCGGTCAGTCATCCAGGGCCGCCCTCCTCAGCTTTTCCTTCCCCCGACATGGGAAGACAATGTGTGTGTGTGTGTGTGTGTGTCTGTGTGCACGTGTGTGTGTGTGTGCCTGTGTGCTGATGCATATACTTAATTCAAGGAAATCAGAATGGGTGAGTGGGTACAAGGGCTGTGCTTTTTCTGCTGCTAGTTTGGATGGGAATTACTTAGAAAAAAGAAGTAAGATAATGGCTTAGTTTTGCGTGTTGTGACCATTAGATGCAAAGAGCACATGGGGCAGTCCTTATCATCGGTGGGTGTCCTGGAGGCATCTTAGGACCTACATTTGGATGCAGCCCCATTATTCTTGGGCAAGTCCAGGCAACCACAGCTGCCGTCGGGGAGGGTCTTCTTAGGAGCGCAGCTGCATGGTGCTCACGGTGAAAAGGAGGGGGAACAAAAGCGAGGATAAAGTTGAGATTTTCCTGGACCAGGATCAGAGGAGGGAGGGACCGCCCTGAACGGCTGGGTGTGTGAGCTGTTGAGAGACGCCGTCTTCATGCCGGCTGCCTGTGGTCAGAAGACCTGGGGTGTCCGGTGCACTCAGGAGCCCCGGCCCCCGCCTTGGGCCCATCGGTCAGTCATCCAGGGCCGCCCTCCTCAGCTTTTCCTTCCCCCGACACGGCCTGGTCAGAACTCCAGGAAAGAGGAGGCGGGTGGTCTCAGCACACGAGCCCGCGGCTCCTGGGGTCGCGTGGCCAGGTGACGCTTTCCGTGTTTCACCGGGAACCTGACACCCTCATCTTTTACTAATGACAGGGCACGAGTGGGTCACAACGTGTCTTATCATTCTCCTCGCATCCCTGAAGGAGGTGGTGAGGAAGCTGAGACCTTTGTGGGCAAATTCTTCTCTTTCTCGGAGACTCACATTCGTGACTTGTGCAACGAGAAGTCCACCAAGATCTGCCCTACAATTCGTGCATTTCTTTGACTATTATCTCCATAAACATTACCTGTGATGTAGAAACAATTTTATATTTTATATATATATATATATTTTTTTCTTTTTTGCGGTACGCGGGCCTCTCACCGCTGTGGCCTCTCCCGTTGCGGAGCACAGGCTCCGGACGCGCAGGCTCAGCGGCCACAGC